>NW_026973283.1:0-34445 GCF_036711695.1 Zophobas morio | reverse complement strand
ACGTTTAGGTCAATTTTATGCATTCTGGCGTTCGTAGATACAAGAAAACTGTTAAAATTCTTCAGAAACGTCACTTTTGAAGTGTTTTCTTGTACTTTTAAGCCACTCAGATACCCTACGGACTCGGAAAGTGCAACGAAACCATCAAATTTTAGCTAGAAACTGTATTTTTGTCGATTTTTATTGAATTTGAACTATATTTCAACGTTTTTTGATGGTTCTGAGCCACCAAACACACTTAAAGCATGCAGAATCGACTCAGAATAGGAAAAGGAGACGTTTAGGTCAATTTTATGCATTCTGGCGTTCGTAGATACAAGAAAACTGTTAAAATTCTTCAGAAACGTCACTTTTGAAGTGTTTTCTTGTACTTTTAAGCCACTCAGATACCCTGCGGGCTCGGAAAGTGCAACGAAACCATCAAATTTTAGCTAGAAATTGTATTTTTGTCGATTTTTATTGAATTTGAACTATATTTCAACGTTTTTTGATGGTTCTGAGCCACCAAACACACTTAAAGCATGCAGAATCGACTCAGAATAGGAAAAGGAGACGTTTAGGTCAATTTTATGCATTCTGGCGTTCGTAGATACAAGAAAACTGTTAAAATTCTTCAGAAACGTCACTTTTGAAGTGTTTTCTTGTACTTTTAAGCCACTCAGATACCCTACGGGCTCGGAAAGTGCAACGAAACCATCAAATTTTAGCTAGAAACTGTATTTTTGTCGATTTTTATTGAATTTGAACTATATTTCAACGTTTTTTGATGGTTCTGAGCCACCAAACACACTTAAAGCATGCAGAATCGACTCAGAATAGGAAAAGGAGACGTTTAGGTCAATTTTATGCATTCTGGCGTTCGTAGATACAAGAAAACTGTTAAAATTCTTCAGAAACGTCACTTTTGAAGTGTTTTCTTGTACTTTTAAGCCACTCAGATACCCTACGGGCTCGGAAAGTGCAACGAAACCATCAAATTTTAGCTAGAAACTGTATTTTTGTCGATTTTTATTGAATTTGAACAATATTTCAACGTTTTTTGATGGTTCTGAGCCACCAAACACACTTAAAGCATGCAGAATCGACTCAGAATAGGAAAAGGAGACGTTTAGGTCAATTTTATGCATTCTGGCGTTCGTAGATACAAGAAAACTGTTAAAATTCTTCAGAAACGTCACTTTTGAAGTGTTTTCTTGTACTTTTAAGCCACTCAGATACCCTACGGGCTCGGAAAGTGCAACGAAACCATCAAATTTTAGCTAGAAACTGTATTTTTGTCGATTTTTATTGAATTTGAACTATATTTCAACGTTTTTTGATGGTTCTGAGCCACCAAACACACTTAAAGCATGCAGAATCGACTCAGAATAGGAAAAGGAGACGTTTAGGTCAATTTTATGCATTCTGGCGTTCGTAGATACAAGAAAACTGTTAAAATTCTTCAGAAACGTCACTTTTGAAGTGTTTTCTTGTACTTTTAAGCCACTCAGATACCCTACGGGCTCGGAAAGTGCAACGAAACCATCAAATTTTAGCTAGAAACTGTATTTTTGTCGATTTTTATTGAATTTGAACTATATTTCAACGTTTTTTGATGGTTCTGAGCCACCAAACACACTTAAAGCATGCAGAATCGACTCAGAATAGGAAAAGGAGACGTTTAGGTCAATTTTATGCATTCTGGCGTTCGTAGATACAAGAAAACTGTTAAAATTCTTCAGAAACGTCACTTTTGAAGTGTTTTCTTGTACTTTTAAGCCACTCAGATACCCTACGGGCTCGGAAAGTGCAACGAAACCATCAAATTTTAGCTAGAAACTGTATTTTTGTCGATTTTTATTGAATTTGAACTATATTTCAACGTTTTTTGATGGTTCTGAGCCACCAAACACACTTAAAGCATGCAGAATCGACTCAGAATAGGAAAAGGAGACGTTTAGGTCAATTTTATGCATTCTGGCGTTCGTAGATACAAGAAAACTGTTAAAATTCTTCAGAAACGTCACTTTTGAAGTGTTTTCTTGTACTTTTAAGCCACTCAGATACCCTACGGGCTCGGAAAGTGCAACGAAACCATCAAATTTTAGCTAGAAACTGTATTTTTGATCGAGTTTTATTGAATTTGAACTATATTTCAACGTTTTTTGATGGTTCTGAGCCACCAAACACACTTAAAGCATGCAGAATCGACTCAGAATAGGAAAAGGAGACGTTTAGGTCAATTTTATGCATTCTGGCGTTCGTAGATACAAGAAAACTGTTAAAATTCTTCAGAAACGTCACTTTTGAAGTGTTTTCTTGTACTTTTAAGCCACTCAGATACCCGACGGGCTCGGAAAGTGCAACGAAACCATCAAATTTTAACTAGAAACTGTATTTTTGTCGATTTTTATTGAATTTGAACTATATTTCAACGTTTTTTGATGGTTCTGAGCCACCAAACACACTTAAAGCATGCAGAATCGACTCAGAATAGGAAAAGGAGACGTTTAGGTCAATTTTATGCATTCTGGCGTTCGTAGATACAAGAAAACTGTTAAAATTCTTCAGAAACGTCACTTTTGAAGTGTTTTCTTGTACTTTTAAGCCACTCAGATACCCTACGGGCTCGGAAAGTGCAACGAAACCATCAAATTTTAGCTAGAAACTGTATTTTTGTCGATTTTTATTGAATTTGAACTATATTTCAACGTTTTTTGATGGTTCTGAGCCACCAAACACACTTAAAGCATGCAGAATTGATTCAGAATAGGAAAAGGAGACGTTTAGGTCAATTTTATGCATTCTGGCGTTCGTAGATACAAGAAAACTGTTAAAATTCTTCAGAAACGTCACTTTTGAAGTGTTTTCTTGTACTTTTAAGCCACTCAGATACCCTACGGTCTCGGAAAGTGCAACGAAACCATCAAATTTTAACTAGAAACTGTATTTTTGTCGATTTCTATTGAATTTGAACTATATTTCAACGTTTTTTGATGGTTCTGAGCCACCAAAAACACTTAAAGCATGCAGAATCGACTCAGAATAGGAAAAGGAGACGTTTAGGTCAATTTTATGCATTCTGGCGTTCGTAGATACAAGAAAACTGTTAAAATTCTTCAGAAACGTCACTTTTGAAGTGTTTTCTTGTACTTTTAAGCAACTCAGATACCCTATGGGCTCGGAAAGTGCAACGAAACCATCAAATTTTAGCTAGAAACTGTATTTTTGTCGATTTTTATTGAATTTGAACTATATTTCAACGTTTTTTGATGGTTCTGAGCCACCAAACACACTTAAAGCATGCAGAATCGACTCAGAATAGGAAAAGGAGACGTTTAGGTCAATTTTATGCATTCTGGCGTTCGTAGATACAAGAAAATTGTTAAAATTCTTCAGAAACGTCACTTTTGAAGTGTTTTCTTGTACTTTTAAGCCACTCAGATACCCTACGGGCTCGGAAAGTGCAACGAAACCATCAAATTTTAGCTAGAAACTGTATTTTTGTCGATTTTTATTGAATTTGAACTATATTTCAACGTTTTTTGATGGTTCTGAGCCACCAAACACACTTAAAGCATGCAGAATCGACTCAGAATAGGAAAAGGAGACGTTTAGGTCAATTTTATGCATTCTGGCGTTCGTAGATACAAGAAAACTGTTAAAATTCTTCAGAAACGTCACTTTTGAAGTGTTTTCTTGTACTTTTAAGCCACTCAGATACCCTACGGGCTCGGAAAGTGCAACGAAACCATCAAATTTTAGCTAGAAACTGTATTTTTGTCGATTTTTATTGAATTTGAACTATATTTCAACGTTTTTTGATGGTTCTGAGCCACCAAACACACTTAAAGCATGCAGAATTGATTCAGAATAGGAAAAGGAGACGTTTAGGTCAATTTTATGCATTCTGGCGTTCGTAGATACAAGAAAACTGTTAAAATTCTTCAGAAACGTCACTTTTGAAGTGTTTTCTTGTACTTTTAAGCCACTCAGATACCCTACGGGCTCGGAAAGTGCAACGAAACCATCAAATTTTAACTAGAAACTGTATTTTTGTCGATTTCTATTGAATTTGAACTATATTTCAACGTTTTTTGATGGTTCTGAGCCACCAAAAACACTTAAAGCATGCAGAATCGACTCAGAATAGGAAAAGGAGACGTTTAGGTCAATTTTATGCATTCTGGCGTTCGTAGATACAAGAAAACTGTTAAAATTCTTCAGAAACGTCACTTTTGAAGTGTTTTCTTGTACTTTTAAGCAACTCAGATACCCTATGGGCTCGGAAAGTGCAACGAAACCATCAAATTTTAGCTAGAAACTGTATTTTTGTCGATTTTTATTGAATTTGAACTATATTTCAACGTTTTTTGATGGTTCTGAGCCACCAAACACACTTAAAGCATGCAGAATCGACTCAGAATAGGAAAAGGAGACGTTTAGGTCAATTTTATGCATTCTGGCGTTCGTAGATACAAGAAAACTGTTAAAATTCTTCAGAAACGTCACTTTTGAAGTGTTTTCTTGTACTTTTAAGCCACTCAGATACCCTACGGGCTCGGAAAGTGCAACGAAACCATCAAATTTTAGCTAGAAACTGTATTTTTGTCGATTTTTATTGAATTTGAACTATATTTCAACGTTTTTTGATGGTTCTGAGCCACCAAACACACTTAAAGCATGCAGAATCGACTCAGAATAGGAAAAGGAGACGTTTAGGTCAATTTTATGCATTCTGGCGTTCGTAGATACAAGAAAACTGTTAAAATTCTTCAGAAACGTCACTTTTGAAGTGTTTTCTTGTACTTTTAAGCCACTCAGATACCCAACGGGCTCGGAAAGTGCAACGAAACCATCAAATTTTAGCTAGAAACTGTATTTTTGTCGATTTTTATTGAATTTGAACTATATTTCAACGTTTTTTGATGGTTCTGAGCCACCAAACACACTTAAAGCATGCAGAATCAACCCAGAATAGGAAAAGGAGACGTTTAGGTCAATTTTATGCATTCTGGCGTTCGTAGATACAAGAAAACTGTTAAAATTCTTCAGAAACGTCACTTTTGAAGTGTTTTCTTGTACTTTTAAGCCACTCAGATACCTTACGGGCTCGGAAAGTGCAACGAAACCATCAAATTTTAGCTAGAAACTGTATTTTTGTCGATTTTTATTGAATTTGAACTATATTTCAACGTTTTTTGATGGTTCTGAGCCACCAAACACACTTAAAGCATGCAGAATCGACTCAGAATAGGAAAAGGAGACGTTTAGGTCAATTTTATGCATTCTGGCGTTCGTAGATACAAGAAAACTGTTAAAATTCTTCAGAAACGTCACTTTTGAAGTGTTTTCTTGTACTTTTAAGCCACTCAGATACCCTACGGGCTCGGAAAGTGCAACGAAACCATCAAATTTTAGCTAGAAACTGTATTTTTGTCGATTTTTATTAAATTTGAACTATATTTCAACGTTTTTTGATGGTTCTGAGCCACCAAACACACTTAAAGCATGCAGAATTGACTCAGAATAGGAAAAGGAGACGTTTAGGTCAATTTTATGCATTCTGGCGTTCGTAGATACAAGAAAACTGTTAAAATTCTTCAGAAACGTCACTTTTGAAGTGTTTTCTTGTACTTTTAAGCCACTCAGATACCCTACGGGCTCGGAAAGTGCAACGAAACCATCAAATTTTAACTAGAAACTGTATTTTTGTCGATTTTTATTGAATTTGAACTATATTTCAACGTTTTTTGATGGTACTGAGCCACCAAACACACTTAAAGCATGCAGAATCGACTCAGAATAGGAAAAGGAGACGTTTAGGTCAATTTTATGCATTCTGGCGTTCGTAGATACAAGAAAACTGTTAAAATTCTTCAGAAACGTCACTTTTGAAGTGTTTTCTTGTACTTTTAAGCCACTCAGATACCCTACGGGCTCGGAAAGTGCAACGAAACCATCAAATTTTAGCTAGAAACTGTATTTTTGTCGATTTTTATTGAATTTGAACTATATTTCAACGTTTTTTGATGGTTCTGAGCCACCAAACACACTTAAAGCATGCAGAATTGACTCAGAATAGGAAAAGGAGACGTTTAGGTCAATTTTATGCATTCTGGCGTTCGTAGATACAAGAAAACTATTAAAATTCTTCAGAAACGTCACTTTTGAAGTGTTTTCTTGTACTTTTAAGCCACTCAGATACCCTACGGGCTCGGAAGGTGCAACGAAACCATCAAATTTTAACTAGAAACTGTATTTTTGTCGATTTCTATTGAATTTGAACTATATTTCAACGTTTTTTGATGGTTCTGAGCCACCAAACACACTTAAAGCATGCAGAATCGACTCAGAATAGGAAAAGGAGACGTTTAGGTCAATTTTATGCATTCTGGCGTTCGTAGATACAAGAAAACTGTTAAAATTCTTCAGAAACGTCACTTTTGAAGTGTTTTCTTGTACTTTTAAGCCACTCAGATACCCTACGGGCTCGGAAAGTGCAACGAAACCATCAAATTTTAGCTAGAAACTGTATTTTTGTCGATTTTTATTGAATTTGAACTATATTTCAAAGTTTTTTGATGGTTCTGAGCCACCAAACACACTTAAAGCATGCAGAATCGACTCAGAATAGGAAAAGGAGACGTTTAGGTCAATTTTATGCATTCTGGCGTTCGTAGATACAAGAAAACTGTTAAAATTCTTCAGAAACGTCACTTTTGAAGTGTTTTCTTGTACTTTTAAGCCACTCAGATACCCTACGGGCTCGGAAAGTGCAACGAAACCATAAAATTTTAGCTAGAAACTGTATTTTTGTCGATTTTTATTGAATTTGAACTATATTTCAACGTTTTTTTGATGGTTCTGAGCCACCAAACACACTTAAAGCATGCAGAATCGACTCAGAATAGGAAAAGGGGACGTTTAGGTCAATTTTATGCATTCTGGCGTTCGTAGATACAAGAAAACTGTTAAAATTCTTCAGAAACGTCACTTTTGAAGTGTTTTCTTGTACTTTTAAGCCACTCAGATACCCTACGAGCTCGGAAAGTGCAACGAAACCATCAAATTTTAGCTAGAAACTGTATTTTTGTCGATTTTTATTGAATTTGAACTATATTTCAACGTTTTTTGATGGTTCTGAGCCACCAAACACACTTAAAGCATGCAGAATCGACTCAGAATAGGAAAAGGAGACGTTTAGGTCAATTTTATGCATTCTGGCGTTCGTAGATACAAGAAAACTGTTAAAATTCTTCAGAAACGTCACTTTTGAAGTGTTTTCTTGTACTTTTAAGCCACTCAGATACCCTATGGGCTCGGAAAGTGCAACGAAACCATCAAATTTTAGCTAGAAACTGTATTTTTGTCGATTTTTAATGAATTTTAACTATATTTCAACGTTTTTTGATGGTTCTGAGCCACCAAACACACTTAAAGCATGCAGAATCGACTCAGAATAGGAAAAGGAGACGTTTAGGTCAATTTTATGCATTCTGGCGTTCGTAGATACAAGAAAACTGTTAAAATTCTTCAGAAACGTCACTTTTGAAGTGTTTTCTTGTACTTTTAAGCCACTCAGATACCCTACGGGCTCGGAAAGTGCAACGAAACCATCAAATTTTAGCTAGAAACTGTATTTTTGTCGATTTTTATTGAATTTGAACTATATTTCAACGTTTTTTGATGGTTCTGAGCCACCAAACACACTTAAAGCATGCAGAATCGACTCAGAATAGGAAAAGGAGACGTTTAGGTCAATTTTATGCATTCTGGCGTTCGTAGATACAAGAAAACTGTTAAAATTCTTCAGAAACGTCACTTTTGAAGTGTTTTCTTGTACTTTTAAGCCACTCAGATACCTCTACGGGCTCGGAAAGTGCAACGAAACCATCAAATTTTAGCTAGAAACTGTATTTTTGTCGATTTTTATTGAATTTGAACTATATTTCAACGTTTTTTGATGGTTCTGAGCCACCAAACACACTTAAAGCATGCAGAATCGACTCAGAATAGGAAAAGGAGACATTTAGGTCAATTTTATGCATTCTGGCGTTCGTAGATACAAGAAAACTGTTAAAATTCTTCAGAAACGTCACTTTTGAAGCGTTTTCTTGTACTTTTAAGCCACTCAGATACCCTACGGGCTCGGAAAGTGCAACGAAACCATCAAATTTTAGCTAGAAACTGTATTTTTGTCGATTTTTATTGAATTTGAACTATATTTCAACGTTTTTTGATGGTTCTGAGCCACCAAACACACTTAAAGCATCCAGAATCGACTCAGAATAGGAAAAGGAGACGTTTAGGTCAATTTTATGCATTCTGGCGTTCGTAGATACAAGTAAACTGTTAAAATTCTTCAGAAACGTCACTTTTGAAGTGTTTTCTTGTACTTTTAAGCCACTCAGATACCCTACGGGCTCGGAAAGTGCAACGAAACCATCAAATTTTAGCTAGAAACTGTATTTTTGTCGATTTTTATTGAATTTGAACTATATTTCAACGTTTTTTGATGGTTCTGAGCCACCAAACACACTTAAAGCATGCAGAATCGACTCAGAATAGGAAAAGGAGACGTTTAGGTCAATTTTATGCATTCTGGCGTTCGTAGATACAAGAAAACTGTTAAAATTCTTCAGAAACGTCACTTTTGAAGTGTTTTCTTGTACTTTTAAGCCTCTCAGATACCCTACGGGCTCGGAAAGTACAACGAAACCATCAAATTTTAGCTAGAAACTGTATTTTTGTCGATTTTTATTGAATTTGAACTATATTTCAACGTTTTTTGATGGTTCTGAGCCACCAAACACACTTAAAGCATGCAGAATCGACTCAGAATAGGAAAAGGAGACGTTTAGGTCAATTTTATGCATTCTGGCGTTCGTAGATACAAGAAAACTGTTAAAATTCTTCAGAAACGTCACTTTTGAAGTGTTTTCTTGTACTTTTAAGCCACTCAGATACCCTACGGGCTCGGAAAGTGCAACGAAACCATCAAATTTTAGCTAGAAACTGTATTTTTGTCGATTTTTATTGAATTTGAACTATATTTCACCGTTTTTTGATGGTTCTGAGCCACCAAACACACTTAAAGCATGCAGAATCGACTCAGAATAGGAAAAGGAGACGTTTAGATCAATTTTATGCATTCTGGCGTTCGTAGATACAAGAAAACTGTTAAAATTCTTCAGAAACGTCACTTTTGAAGTGTTTTCTTGTACTTTTAAGCCACTCAGATACCCTACGGGCTCGGAAAGTGCAACGAAACCATCAAATTTTAGCTAGAAACTGTATTTTTGTCGATTTTTATTGAATTTGAACTATATTTCAACGTTTTTTGATGGTTCTGAGCCACCAAACACACTTAAAGCATGCAGAATCGACTCAGAATAGGAAAAGGAGACGTTTAGGTCAATTTTATGCATTCTGGCGTTCGTAGATACAAGAAAACTGTTAAAATTCTTCAGAAACGTCACTTTTGAAGTGTTTTCTTGTACTTTTAAGCCACTCAGATACCCTACGGGCTCGGAAAGTACAACGAAACCATCAAATTTTAGCTAGAAACTGTATTTTTGTCGATTTTTATTGAATTTGAACTATATTTCAACGTTTTTTGATGGTTCTGAGCCACCAAACACACTTAAAGCATGCAGAATCGACTCAGAATAGGAAAAGGAGACGTTTAGGTCAATTTTATGCATTCTGGCGTTCGTAGATACAAGAAAACTGTTAAAATTCTTCAGAAACGTCACTTTTGAAGTGTTTTCTTGTACTTTTAAGCCACTCAGATACCCTACGGGCTCGGAAAGTGCAACGAAACCATCAAATTTTAGCTAGAAACTGTATTTTTGTCGATTTTTATTGAATTTGAACTATATTTCAACGTTTTTTGATGGTTCTGAGCCACCAAACACACTTAAAGCATGCAGAATCGACTCAGAATAGGAAAAGGAGACGTTTAGGTCAATTTTATGCATTCTGGCGTTCGTAGATACAAGAAAACTGTTAAAATTCTTCAGAAACGTCACTTTTGAAGTGTTTTCTTTTACTTTTAAGCCACACAGATACCCTACGGGCTCGGAAAGTGCAACGAAACCATCAAATTTTAGCTAGAAACTGTATTTTTGTCGATTTTTATTGAATTTGAACTATATTTCAACGTTTTTTGATGGTTCTGAGCCACCAAACACACTTAAAGCATGCAGAATCGACTCAGAATAGGAAAAGGAGACGTTTAGGTCAATTTTATGCATTCTGGCGTTCGTAGATACAAGAAAACTGTTAAAATTCTTCAGAAACGTCACTTTTGAAGTGTTTTCTTGTACTTTTAAGCCTCTCAGATACCCTACGGGCTCGGAAAGTACAACGAAACCATCAAATTTTAGCTAGAAACTGTATTTTTGTCGATTTTTATTGAATTTGAACTATATTTCAACGTTTTTTGATGGTTCTGAGCCACCAAACACACTTAAAGCATGCAGAATCGACTCAGAATAGGAAAAGGAGACGTTTAGGTCAATTTTATGCATTCTGGCGTTCGTAGATACAAGAAAACTGTTAAAATTCTTCAGAAACGTCACTTTTGAAGTGTTTTCTTGTACTTTTAAGCCACTCAGATACCCTACGGGCTCGGAAAGTGCAACGAAACCATCAAATTTTAGCTAGAAACTGTATTTTTGTCGATTTTTATTGAATTTGAACTATATTTCAACGTTTTTTGATGGTTCTGAGCCACCAAACACACTTAAAGCATGCAGAATCGACTCAGAATAGGAAAAGGAGACGTTTAGGTCAATTTTATGCATTCTGGCGTTCGTAGATACAAGAAAACTGTTAAAATTCTTCAGAAACGTCACTTTTGAAGTGTTTTCTTGTACTTTTAAGCCACTCAGATACCCTACGGGCTCGGAAAGTGCAACGAAACCATCAAATTTTAGCTAGAAACTGTATTTTTGTCGATTTTTATTGAATTTGAACTATATTTCAACGTTTTTTGATGGTTCTGAGCCACCAAACACACTTAAGGCATGCAGAATCGACTCAGAATAGGAAAAGGAGACGTTTAGGTCAATTTTATGCATTCTGGCGTTCGTAGATACAAGAAAACTGTTAAAATTCTTCAGAAACGTCACTTTTGAAGTGTTTTCTTGTACTTTTAAGCCACTCAGATACCCTACGGGCTCGGAAAGTACAACGAAACCATCAAATTTTAGCTAGAAACTGTATTTTTGTCGATTTTTATTGAATTTGAACTATATTTCAACGTTTTTTGATGGTTCTGAGCCACCAAACACACTTAAAGCATGCAGAATCGACTCAGAATAGGAAAAGGAGACGTTTAGGTCAATTTTATGCATTCTGGCGTTCGTAGATACAAGAAAACTGTTAAAATTCTTCAGAAACGTCACTTTTGAAGTGTTTTCTTGTACTTTTAAGCCACTCAGATACCCTACGGGCTCGGAAAGTGCAACGAAACCATCAAATTTTAGCTAGAAACTGTATTTTTGTCGATTTTTATTGAATTTGAACTATATTTCAACGTTTTTTGATGGTTCTGAGCCACCAAACACACTTAAAGCATGCAGAATCGACTCAGAATAGGAAAAGGAGACGTTTAGGTCAATTTTATGCATTCTGGCGTTCGTAGATACAAGAAAACTGTTAAAATTCTTCAGAAACGTCACTTTTGAAGTGTTTTCTTGTACTTTTAAGCCACACAGATACCCTACGGGCTCGGAAAGTGCAACGAAACCATCAAATTTTAGCTAGAAACTGTATTTTTGTCGATTTTTATTGAATTTGAACTATATTTCAACGTTTTTTGATGGTTCTGAGCCACCAAACACACTTAAAGCATGCAGAATCGACTCAGAATAGGAAAAGGAGACGTTTAGGTCAATTTTATGCATTCTGGCGTTCGTAGATACAAGAAAACTGTTAAAATTCTTCAGAAACGTCACTTTTGAAGTGTTTTCTTGTACTTTTAAGCCACTCAGATACCCTACGGGCTCGGAAAGTGCAACGAAACCATCAAATTTTAGCTAGAAACTGTATTTTTGTCGATTTTTATTGAATTTGAACTATGTTTCAACGTTTTTTGATGGTTCTGAGCCACCAAACACACTTAAAGCATGCAGAATCGACTCAGAATAGGAAAAGGAGACGTTTAGGTCAATTTTATGCATTCTGGCGTTCGTAGATACAAGAAAACTGTTAAAATTCTTCAGAAACGTCACTTTTGAAGTGTTTTCTTGTACTTTTAAGCCACTCAGATACCCAACGGGCTCGGAAAGTGCAACGAAACCATCAAATTTTAGCTAGAAACTGTATTTTTGTCGATTTTTATTGAATTTGAACTATATTTCAACGTTTTTTGATGGTTCTGAGCCACCAAACACACTTAAAGCATGCAGAATCGACTCAGAATAGGAAAAGGAGACGTTTAGGTCAATTTTATGCATTCTGGCGTTCGTAGATACAAGAAAACTGTTAAAATTCTTCAGAAACGTCACTTTTGAAGTGTTTTCTTGTACTTTTAAGCCACTCAGATACCCTACGGGCTCGGAAAGTGCAACGAAACCATCAAATTTTAGCTAGAAACTGTATTTTTGTCGATTTTTATTGAATTTGAACTATATTTCAACGTTTTTTGATGGTTCTGAGCCACCAAACACACTTAAAGCATGCAGAATCGACTCAGAATAGGAAAAGGAGACGTTTAGGTCAATTTTATGCACTCTGGCGTTCGTAGATACAAGAAAACTGTTAAAATTCTTCAGAAACGTCACTTTTGAAGTGTTTTCTTGTACTTTTAAGCCACTCAGATACCCTACGGGCTCGGAAAGTGCAACGAAACCATCAAATTTTAGCTAGAAACTGTATTTTTGTCGATTTTTATTGAATTTGAACTATATTTCAACGTTTTTTGATGGTTCTGAGCCACCAAACACACTTAAAGCATGCAGAATCGACTCAGAATAGGAAAAGGAGACGTTTAGGTCAATTTTATGCATTCTGGCGTTCGTAGATACAAGAAAACTGTTAAAATTCTTCAGAAACGTCACTTTTGAAGTGTTTTCTTGTACTTTTAAGCCACACAGATACCCTACGGGCTCGGAAAGTGCAACGAAACCATCAAATTTTAGCTAGAAACTGTATTTTTGTCGATTTTTATTGAATTTGAACTATATTTCAAAGTTTTTTGATGGTTCTGAGCCACCAAACACACTTAAAGCATGCAGAATCGACTCAGAATAGGAAAAGGAGACGTTTAGGTCAATTTTATGCATTCTGGCGTTCGTAGATACAAGAAAACTGTTAAAATTCTTCAGAAACGTCACTTTTGAAGTGTTTTCTTGTACTTTTAAGCCACTCAGATACCCAACGGGCTCGGAAAGTGCAACGAAACCATCAAATTTTAGCTAGAAACTGTATTTTTGTCGATTTTTATTGAATTTGAACTATATTTCAACGTTTTTTGATGGTTCTGAGCCACCAAACACACTTAAAGCATGCAGAATCGACTCAGAATAGGAAAAGGAGACGTTTAGGTCAATTTTATGCATTCTGGCGTTCGTAGATACAAGAAAACTGTTAAAATTCTTCAGAAACGTCACTTTTGAAGTGTTTTCTTGTACTTTTAAGCCACTCAGATACCCTACGGGCTCGGAAAGTGCAACGAAACCATCAAATTTTAGCTAGAAACTGTATTTTTGTCGATTTTTATTGAATTTGAACTATATTTCAACGTTTTTTGATGGTTCTGAGCCACCAAACACACTTAAAGCATGCAGAATCGACTCAGAATAGGAAAAGGAGACGTTTAGGTCAATTTTATGCATTCTGGCGTTCGTAGATACAAGAAAACTGTTAAAATTCTTCAGAAACGTCACTTTTGAAGTGTTTTCTTGTACTTTTAAGCCACTCAGATACCCTACGGGCTCGGAAAGTGCAACGAAACCATCAAATTTTAGCTAGAAACTGTATTTTTGTCGATTTTTATTGAATTTGAACTATATTTCAACGTTTTTGATGGTTCTGAGCCACCAAACACACTTAAAGCATGCAGAATCGACTCAGAATAGGAAAAGGAGACATTTAGGTCAATTTTATGCATTCTGGCGTTCGTAGATACAAGAAAACTGTTAAAATTCTTCAGAAACGTCACTTTTGAAGTGTTTTCTTGTACTTTTAAGCCACTCAGATACCCTACGGGCTCGGAAAGTGCAACGAAACCATCAAATTTTAGCTAGAAACTGTATTTTTGTCGATTTTTATTGAATTTGAACTATATTTCAACGTTTTTTGATGGTTCTGAGCCACCAAACACACTTAAAGCATGCAGAATCGACTCAGAATAGGAAAAGGAGACGTTTAGGTCAATTTTATGCATTCTGGCGTTCGTAGATACAAGAAAACTGTTAAAATTCTCCAGAAACGTCACTTTTGAAGTGTTTTCTTGTACTTTTAAGCCACTCAGATACCCTACGGGCTCGGAAAGTGCAACGAAACCATCAAATTTTAGCTAGAAACTGTATTTTTGTCGATTTTTATTGAATTTGAACTATATTTCAACGTTTTTTGATGGTTCTGAGCCACCAAACACACTTAAAGCATGCAGAATCGACTCAGAATAGGAAAAGGATACGTTTAGGTCAATTTTATGCATTCTGGCGTTCGTAGATACAAGAAAACTGTTAAAATTCTTCAGAAACGTCACTTTTGAAGTGTTTTCTTGTACTTTTAAGCCACTCAGATACCCTACGGGCTCGGAAAGTGCAACGAAACCATCAAATTTTAGCTAGAAACTGTATTTTTGTCGATTTTTATTGAATTTGAACTATATTTCAACGTTTTTTGATGGTTCTGAGCCACCAAACACACTTAAAGCATGCAGAATCGACTCAGAATAGGAAAAGGAGACGTTTAGGTCAATTTTATGCATTCTGGCGTTCGTAGATACAAGAAAACTGTTAAAATTCTTCAGAAACGTCACTTTTGAAGTGTTTTCTTGTACTTTTAAGCCACTCAGATACCCTACGGGCTCGGAAAGTGCAACGAAACCATCAAATTTTAGCTAGAAACTGTATTTTTGTCGATTTTTATTGAATTTGAACTATATTTCAACGTTTTTTGATGGTTCTGAGCCACCAAACACACTTAAAGCATGCAGAATCGACTCAGAATAGGAAAAGGAGACGTTTAGGTCAATTTTATGCATTCTGGCGTTCGTAGATACAAGAAAACTGTTAAAATTCTTCAGAAACGTCACTTTTGAAGTGTTTTCTTGTACTTTTAAGCCACTCAGATACCCTACGGGCTCGGAAAGTGCAACGAAACCATCAAATTTTAGCTAGAAACTGTATTTTTGTCGATTTTTATTGAATTTGAACTATATTTCAACGTTTTTTGATGGTTCTGAGCCACCAAACACATTTAAAGCATGCAGAATCGACTCAGAATAGGAAAAGGAGACATTTAGGTTAATTTTATGCATTCTGGCGTTCGTAGATACAAGAAAACTGTTAAAATTCTTCAGAAACGTCACTTTTGAAGTGTTTTCTTGTACTTTTAAGCCACTCAGATACCCTACGGGCCCGGAAAGTGCAACGAAACCATCAAATTTTAGCTAGAAACTGTATTTTTGTCGATTTTTATTGAATTTAAACTATATTTCAACGTTTTTTGATGGTTCTGAGCCACCAAACACACTTAAAGCATGCAGAATCGACTCAGAATAGGAAAAGGAGACGTTTAGGTCAATTTTATGCATTCTGGCGTTCATAGATACAAGAAAACTGTTAAAATTCTTCAGAAACGTCACTTTTGAAGTGTTTTCTTGTACTTTTAAGCCACTCAGATACCCGACGGGCTCGGAAAGTGCAACGAAACCATCAAATTTTAGCTAGAAACTGTATTTTTGTCGATTTTTATTGAATTTGAACTATATTTCAACGTTTTTTGATGGTTCTGAGCCACCAAACACACTTAGAGCATGCAGAATCGACTCAGAATAGGAAAAGGAGACGTTTAGGTCAATTTTATGCATTCTGGCATTCGTAGATACAAGAAAACTGTTAAAATTCTTCAGAAACGTCACTTTTGAAGTGTTTTCTTGTACTTTTAAGCCACTCAGATACCCTACGGGCTCGGAAAGTGCAACGAAACCATCAAATTTTAGCTAGAAACTGTATTTTTGTCGATTTTTATTGAATTTGAACTATATTTCAACGTTTTTTGATGGTTCTGAGCCACCAAACACACTTAAAGCATGCAGAATCGACTCAGAATAGGAAAAGGAGACGTTTAGGTCAATTTTATGCATTCTGGCGTTCGTAGATACAAGAAAACTGTCAAAATTCTTCAGAAACGTCACTTTTGAAGTGTTTTCTTGTACTTTTAAGCCACTCAGATACCCTACGGGCTCGGAAAGTGCAACGAAACCATCAAATTTTAACTAGAAACTGTATTTTTGTCGATTTTTATTGAATTTGAACTATATTTCAACGTTTTTTGATGGTTCTGAGCCACCAAACACACTTAAAGCATGCAGAATCGACTCAGAATAGGAAAAGGAGACGTTTAGGTCAATTTTATGCATTCTGGCGTTCGTAGATACAAGAAAACTGTTAAAATTCTTCAGAAACGTCACTTTTGAAGTGTTTTCTTGTACTTTTAAGCCACTCAGATACCCTACGGGCTCGGAAAGTGCAACGAAACCATCAAATTTTAACTAGAAACTGTATTTTTGTCGATTTTTATTGAATTTGAACTATATTTCAACGTTTTTTGATGGTTCTGAGCCACCAAACACACTTAAAGCATGCAGAATCGACTCAGAATAGGAAAAGGAGACGTTTAGGTCAATTTTATGCATTCTGGCGTTCGTAGATACAAGAAAACTGTTAAAATTCTTCAGAAACGTCACTTTTGAAGTGTTTTCTTGTACTTTTAAGCCACTCAGATACCCTACGGGCTCGGAAAGTGCAACGAAACCATCAAATTTTAGCTAGAAACTGTATTTTTGTCGATTTTTATTGAATTTGAACTATATTTCAAAGTTTTTTGATGGTTCTGAGCCACCAAACACGCTTAAAGCATGCAGAATCGACTCAGAATAGGAAAAGGAGACGTTTAGGTCAATTTTATGCATTCTGGCGTTCGTAGATACAAGAAAACTGTTAAAATTCTTCAGAAACGTCACTTTTGAAGTGTTTTCTTGTACTTTTAAGCCACTCAGATACCCTACGGGCTCGGAAAGTGCAACGAAACCATCAAATTTTAGCTAGAAACTGTATTTTTGTCGATTTTTATTGAATTTGAACTATATTTCAACGTTTTTTGATGGTTCTGAGCCACCAAACACACTTAAAGCATGCAGAATCGACTCAGAATAGGAAAAGGAGACGTTTAGGTCAATTTTATGCATTCTGGCGTTCGTAGATACAAGAGAACTGTTAAAATTCTTCAGAAACGTCACTTTTGAAGTGTTTTCTTGTACTTTTAAGCCACTCAGATACCCTACGGGCTCGGAAAGTGCAACGAAACCATCAAATTTTAACTAGAAACTGTATTTTTGTCGATTTTTATTGAATTTGAACTATATTTCAACGTTTTTTGATGGTTCTGAGCCACCAAACACACTTAAAGCATGCAGAATCGACTCAGAATAGGAAAAGGAGACGTTTAGGTCAATTTTATGCATTCTGGCGTTCGTAGATACAAGAAAACTGTTAAAATTCTTCAGAAACGTCACTTTTGAAGTGTTTTCTTGTACTTTTAAGCCACTCAGATACCCTACGGGCTCGGAAAGTGCAACGAAACCATCAAATTTTAACTAGAAACTGTATTTTTGTCGATTTTTATTGAATTTGAACTATATCTCAACGTTTTTTGATGGTTTCTGAGCCACCAAACACACTTAAAGCATGCAGAATCGACTCAGAATAGGAAAAGGAGACGTTTAGGTCAATTTTATGCATTCTGGCGTTCGTAGATACAAGAAAACTGTTAAAATTCTTCAGAAACGTCACTTTTGAAGTGTTTTCTTGTACTTTTAAGCCACTCAGAAACCCTACGGGCTCGGAAAGTGCAACGAAACCATCAAATTTTAACTAGAAACTGTATTTTTGTCGATTTTTATTGAATTTGAACTATATTTCAACGTTTTTTGATGGTTCTGAGCCACCAAACACACTTAAAGCATGCAGAATCGACTCAGAATAGGAAAAGGAGACGTTTAGGTCAATTTTATGCATTCTGGCGTTCGTAGATACAAGAAAACTGTTAAAATTCTTCAGAAACGTCACTTTTGAAGTGTTTTCTTGTACTTTTAAGCCACTCAGATACCCTACGGGCTCGGAAAGTGCAACGAAACCATCAAATTTTAGCTAGAAACTGTATTTTTGTCGATTTTTATTGAATTTGAACTATATTTCAACGTTTTTTGATGGTTCTGAGCCACCAAACACACTTAAAGCATGCAGAATCGACTCAGAATAGGAAAAGGAGACGTTTAGGTCAATTTTATGCATTCTGGCGTTCGTAGATACAAGAAAACTGTTAAAATTCTTCAGAAACGTCACTTTTGAAGTGTTTTCTTGTACTTTTAAGCCACTCAGATACCCTACGGGCTCGGAAAGTGCAACGAAACCATCAAATTTTAACTAGAAACTGTATTTTTGTCGATTTTTATTGAATTTGAACTATATTTCAACGTTTTTTGATGGTTCTGAGCCACCAAACACACTTAAAGCATGCAGAATCGACTCAGAATAGGAAAAGGAGACGTTTAGGTCAATTTTATGCATTCTGGCGTTCGTAGATACAAGAAAACTGTTAAAATTCTTCAGAAACGTCACTTTTGAAGTGTTTTCTTGTACTTTTAAGCCACTCAGATACCCTACGGGCTCGGAAAGTGCAACGAAACCATCAAATTTTAGCTAGAAACTGTATTTTTGTCGATTTTTATTGAATTTGAACTATATTTCAACGTTTTTTGATGGTTCTGAGCCACCAAACACACTTAAAGCATGCAGAATCGACTCAGAATAGGAAAAGGAGACGTTTAGGTCAATTTTATGCATTCTGGCGTTCGTAGATACAAGAAAACTGTTAAAATTCTTCAGAAACGTCACTTTTGAAGTGTTTTCTTGTACTTTTAAGCCACTCAGATACCCTACGGGCTCGGAAAGTGCAACGAAACCATCAAATTTTAACTAGAAACTGTATTTTTGTCGATTTTTATTGAATTTGAACTATATTTCAACGTTTTTTGATGGTTCAGAGCCACCAAACACGCTTAAAGCATGCAGAATCGACTCAGAATAGGAAAAGGAGACGTTTAGGTCAATTTTATGCATTCTGGCGTTCGTAGATACAAGAAAACTGTTAAAATTCTTCAGAAACGTCACTTTTGAAGTGTTTTCTTGTACTTTTAAGCCACTCAGATACCCTACGGGCTCGGAAAGTGCAACGAAACCATCAAATTTTAGCTAGAAACTGTATTTTTGTCGATTTTTATTGAATTTGAACTATATTTCAACGTTTTTTGATGGTTCTGAGCCACCAAACACACTTAAAGCATGCAGAATCGACTCAGAATAGGAAAAGGAGACGTTTAGGTCAATTTTATGCATTCTGGCGTTCGTAGATACAAGAAAACTGTTAAAATTCTTCAGAAACGTCACTTTTGAAGTGTTTTCTTGTACTTTTAAGCCACTCAGATACCCTACGGGCTCGGAAAGTGCAACGAAACCATCAAATTTTAGCTAGAAACTGTATTTTTGTCGATTTTTATTGAATTTGAACTATATTTCAACGTTTTTTGATGGTTCTGAGCCACCAAACACACTTAAAGCATGCAGAATCGACTCAGAATAGGAAAAGGAGACGTTTAGGTCAATTTTATGCATTCTGGCGTTCGTAGATACAAGAAAACTGTTAAAATTCTTCAGAAACGTCACTTTTGAAGTGTTTTCTTGTACTTTTAAGCCACTCAGATACCCTACGGGCTCGGAAAGTGCAACGAAACCATCAAATTTTAACTAGAAACTGTATTTTTGTCGATTTTTGTTGAATTTGAACTATATTTCAACGTTTTTTGATGGTTCTGAGCCACCAAACACACTTAAAGCATGCAGAATCGACTCAGAATAGGAAAAGGAGACGTTTAGGTCAATTTTATGCATTCTGGCGTTCGTAGATACAAGAAAACTGTTAAAATTCTTCAGAAACGTCACTTTTGAAGTGTTTTCTTGTACTTTTAAGCCACTCAGATACCCTACGGGCTCGGAAAGTGCAACGAAACCATCAAATTTTAGCTAGAAACTGTATTTTTGTCGATTTTTATTGAATTTGAACTATATTTCAACGTTTTTTGATGGTTCTGAGCCACCAAACACACTTAAAGCATGCAGAATCGACTCAGAATAGGAAGAGGAGACGTTTAGGTCAATTTTATGCATTCTGGCGTTCGTAGATACAAGAAAACTGTTAAAATTCTTCAGAAACGTCACTTTTGAAGTGTTTTCTTGTACTTTTAAGCCACTCAGATACCCTACGGGCTCGGAAAGTGCAACGAAACCATCAAATTTTAACTAGAAACTGTATTTTTGTCGATTTTTATTGAATTTGAACTATATTTCAACGTTTTTTGATGGTTCAGAGCCACCAAACACACTTAAAGCATGCAGAATCGACTCAGAATAGGAAAAGGAGACGTTTAGGTCAATTTTATGCATTCTGGCGTTCGTAGATACAAGAAAACTGTTAAAATTCTTCAGAAACGTCACTTTTGAAGTGTTTTCTTGTACTTTTAAGCCACTCAGATACCCTACGGGCTCGGAAAGTGCAACGAAACCATCAAATTTTAGCTAGAAACTGTATTTTTGTCGATTTTTATTGAATTTGAACTATATTTCAACGTTTTTTGATGGTTCTGAGCCACCAAACACACTTAAAGCATGCAGAATCGACTCAGAATAGGAAAAGGAGACGTTTAGGTCAATTTTATGCATTCTGGCGTTCGTAGATACAAGAAAACTGTTAAAATTCTTCAGAAACGTCACTTTTGAAGTGTTTTCTTGTACTTTTAAGCCACTCAGATACCCTACGGGCTCGGAAAGTGCAACGAAACCATCAAATTTTAACTAGAAACTGTATTTTTGTCGATTTTTATTGAATTTGAACTATATTTCAACGTTTTTTGATGGTTCTGAGCCACCAAACACACTTAAAGCATGCAGAATCGACTCAGAATAGGAAAAGGAGACGTTTAGGTCAATTTTATGCATTCTGGCGTTCGTAGATACAAGAAAACTGTTAAAATTCTTCAGAAACGTCACTTTTGAAGTGTTTTCTTGTACTTTTAAGCCACTCAGATACCCTACGGGCTCGGAAAGTGCAACGAAACCATCAAATTTTAACTAGAAACTGTATTTTTGTCGATTTTTATTGAATTTGAACAATATTTCAACGTTTTTTGATGGTTCTGAGCCACCAAACACACTTAAAGCATGCAGAATCGACTCAGAATAGGAAAAGGAGACGTTTAGGTCAATTTTATGCATTCTGGCGTTCGTAGATACAAGAAAACTGTTAAAATTCTTCAGAAACGTCACTTTTGAAGTGTTTTCTTGTACTTTTAAGCCACTCAGATACCCTACGGGCTCGGAAAGTGCAACGAAACCATCAAATTTTAACTAGAAACTGTATTTTTGTCGATTTTTATTGAATTTGAACTATATTTCAACGTTTTTTGATGGTTCTGAGCCACCAAACACACTTAAAGCATGCAGAATCGACTCAGAATAGGAAAAGGAGACGTTTAGGTCAATTTTATGCATTCTGGCGTTCGTAGATACAAGAAAACTGTTAAAATTCTTCAGAAACGTCACTTTTGAAGTGTTTTCTTGTACTTTTAAGCCACTCAGATACCCTACGGGCTCGGAAAGTGCAACGAAACCATCAAATTTTAACTAGAAACTGTATTTTTGTCGATTTTTATTGAATTTGAACAATATTTCAACGTTTTTTGATGGTTCTGAGCCACCAAACACACTTAAAGCATGCAGAATCGACTCAGAATAGGAAAAGGAGACGTTTAGGTCAATTTTATGCATTCTGGCGTTCGTAGATACAAGAAAACTGTTAAAATTCTTCAGAAACGTCACTTTTGAAGTGTTTTCTTGTACTTTTAAGCCACTCAGATACCCTACGGGCTCGGAAAGTGCAACGAAACCATCAAATTTTAACTAGAAACTGTATTTTTGTCGATTTTTATTGAATTTGAACTATATTTCAACGTTTTTTGATGGTTCTGAGCCACCAAACACACTTAAAGCATGCAGAATCGACTCAGAATAGGAAAAGGAGACGTTTAGGTCAATTTTATGCATTCTGGCGTTCGTAGATACAAGAAAACTGTTAAAATTCTTCAGAAACGTCACTTTTGAAGTGTTTTCTTGTACTTTTAAGCCACTCAGATACCCTACGGGCTCGGAAAGTGCAACGAAACCATAAAATTTTAACTAGAAACTGTATTTTTGTCGATTTTTATTGAATTTGAACTATATTTCAACGTTTTTTGATGGTTCTGAGCCACCAAACACACTTAAAGCATGCAGAATCGACTCAGAATAGGAAAAGGAGACGTTTAGGTCAATTTTATGCATTCTCGCGTTCGTAGATACAAGAAAACTGTTAAAATTCTTCAGAAACGTCACTTTTGAAATGTTTTCTTGTACTTTTAAGCCACTCAGATACCCTACGGGCTCGGAAAGTGCAACGAAACCATCAAATTTTAGCTAGAAACTGTATTTTTGTCGATTTTTATTGAATTTGAACTATATTTCAACGTTTTTTGATGGTTCTGAGCCACCAAACACACTTAAAGCATGCAGAATCGACTCAGAATAGGAAAAGGAGACGTTTAGGTCAATTTTATGCATTCTGGCGTTCGTAGATACAAGAAAACTGTTAAAATTCTTCAGAAACGTCACTTTTGAAGTGTTTTCTTGTACTTTTAAGCCACTCAGATACCCTACGGGCTCGGAAGGTGCAACGAAACCATCAAATTTTAGCCAGAAACTGTATTTTTGTCGATTTTTATTGAATTTGAACTATATTTCAACGTTTTTTGATGGTTCTGAGCCACCAAACACACTTAAAGCATGCAGAATCGACTCAGAATAGGAAAAGGAGACGTTTAGGTCAATTTTATGCATCCTGGCGTTCGTAGATACAAGAAAACTGTTAAAATTCTTCAGAAACGTCACTTTTGAAGTGTTTTCTTGTACTTTTAAGCCACTCAGATACCCTACGGGCTCGGAAAGTGCAACGAAACCATCAAATTTTAACTAGAAACTGTATTTTTGTCGATTTTTATTGAATTTGAACTATATTTCAACGTTTTTTGATGGTTCTGAGCCACCAAACACACTTAAAGCATGCAGAATCGACTCAGAATAGGAAAAGGAGACGTTTAGGTCAATTTTATGCATTCTGGCGTTCGTAGATACAAGAAAACTGTTAAAATTCTTCAGAAACGTCACTTTTGAAGTGTTTTCTTGTACTTTTAAGCCACTCAGATACCCTACGGGCTCGGAAAGTGCAACGAAACCATCAAATTTTAGCTAGAAACTGTATTTTTGTCGATTTTTATTGAATTTCAACTATATTTCAACGTTTTTTGATGGTTCTGAGCCACCAAACACACTTAAAGCATGCAGAATCGACTCAGAATAGGAAAAGGAGACGTTTAGGTAAATTTTATGCATTCTGGCGTTCGTAGATACAAGAAAACTGTTAAAATTCTTCAGAAACGTCACTTTTGAAGTGTTTTCTTGTACTTTTAAGCCACTCAGATACCCTGCGGGCTCGGAAAGTGCAACGAAACCATCAAATTTTAGCTAGAAACTGTATTTTTGTCGATTTTGATTGAATTTGAACTATATTTCAACGTTTTTTGATGGTTCTGAGCCACCAAACACACTTAAAGCATGCAGAATCGACTCAGAATAGGAAAAGGAGACGTTTAGGTCAATTTTATGCATTCTGGCGTTCGTAGATACAAGAAAACTGTTAAAATTCTTCAGAAACGTCACTTTTGAAGTGTTTTCTTGTACTTTTAAGCCATTCAGATACCCTACGGGCTCGGAAAGTGCAACGAAACCATCAAATTTTAGCTGGAAACTGTATTTTTGTCGATTTTTATTGAATTTGAACTATATTTCAAAGTTTTTTGATGGTTCTGAGCCACCAAACACACTTAAAGCATGCAGAATCGACTCAGAATAGGAAAAGGAGACGTTTAGGTCAATTTTATGCATTCTGGCGTTCGTAGATACAAGAAAACTGTTAAAATTCTTCAGAAACGTCACTTTTGAAGTGTTTTCTTGTACTTTTAAGCCACTCAGATACCCTGCGGGCTCGGAAAGTGCAACGAAACCATCAAATTTTAGCTAGAAACTGTATTTTTGTCGATTTTTATTGAATTTGAACAATATTTCAACGTTTTTTGATGGTTCTGAGCCACCAAACACACTTAAAGCATGCAGAATCGACTCAGAATAGGAAAAGGAGACGTCTAGGTCAATTTTATGCATTCTGGCGTTCGTAGATACAAGAAAACTGTTAAAATTCTTCAGAAACGTCACTTTTGAAGTGTTTTCTTGTACTTTTAAGCCACTCAGATACCCTACGGGCTCGGAAAGTGCAACGAAACCATCAAATTTTAGCTAGAAACTGTATTTTTGTCGATTTTTATTGAATTTGAACTATATTTCAACGTTTTTTGATGGTTCTGAGCCACCAAACACACTTAAAGCATGCAGAATCGACTCAGAATAGGAAAAGGAGACGTTTAGGTCAATTTTATGCATTCTGGCGTTCGTAGATACAAGAAAACTGTTAAAATTCTTCAGAAACGTCACTTTTGAAGTGTTTTCTTGTACTTTTAAGCCACTCAGATACCCTACGGGCTCGGAAAGTGCAACGAAACCATCAAATTTTAGCTAGAAACTGTATTTTTGTCGATTTTTATTGAATTTGAACTATATTTCAACGTTTTTTGATGGCTCAGAACCATCAAAAAACGTTGAAATATAGTTCAAATTCAATAAAAATCGACAAAAATACAGTTTCTAGCTAAAATTTGATGGTTTCGTTGCACTTTCCGAGCCCGTAGGGTATCTGAGTGGCTTAAAAGTACAAGAAAACACTTCAAAAGTGACGTTTCTGAAGAATTTTAACAGTTTTCTTGTATCTACGAACGCCAGAATGCATAAAATTGACCTAAACGTCTCCTTTTCCTATTCTGAGTCGATTCTGCATGCTTTAAGTGTGTTTGGTGGCTCAGAACCATCAAAAAACGTTGAAATATAGTTCAAATTCAATAAAAATCGACAAAAATACAGTTTCTAGCTAAAATTTGATGGTTTCGTTGCACTTTCCGAGCCCGTAGGGTATCTGAGTGGCTTAAAAGTACAAGAAAACACTTCAAAAGTGACGTTTCTGAAGAATTTTAACAGTTTTCTTGTATCTACGAACGCCAGAATGCATAAAATTGACCTAAACGTCTCCTTTTCCTATTCTGAGTCAATTCTGCATGCTTTAAGTGAGTTTGGTGGCTCAGAACCATCAAAAAACGTTGAAATATAGTTCAAATTCAATAAAAATCGACAAAAATACAGTTTCTAGCTAAAATTTGATGGTTTCGTTGCACTTTCCGAGCCCGTAGGGTATCTGAGTGGCTTAAAAGTACAAGAAAACACTTCAAAAGTGACGTTTCTGAAGAATTTTAACAGTTTTCTTGTATCTACGAACGCCAGAATGCATAAAATTGACCTGAACGTCTCCTTTTCCTATTCTGAGTCGATTCTGCATGCTTTAAGTGTGTTTGGTGGCTCAGAACCATCAAAAAACGTTGAAATATAGTTCAAATTCAATAAAAATCGACAAAAATACAGTTTCTAGTTAAAATTTGATGGTTTCGTTGCACTTTCCGAGCCCGTAGGGTATCTGAGTGGCTTAAAAGTACAAGAAAACACTTCAAAAGTGACGTTTCTGAAGAATTTTAACAGTTTTCTTGTATCTACGAACGCCAGAATGCATAAAATTGACCTAAACGTCTCCTTTTCCTATTCTGAGTCGATTCTGCATGCTTTAAGTGTGTTTGGTGGCTCAGAACCATCAAAAAACGTTAAAATATAGTTCAAATTCAATAAAAATCGACAAAAATACAGTTTCTAGCTAAAATTTGATGGTTTCGTTGCACTTTCCGAGCCCGTAGGGTATCTGAGTGGCTTAAAAGTACAAGAAAACACTTCAAAAGTGACGTTTCTGAAGAATTTTAACAGTTTTCTTGTATCTACGAATGCCAGAATGCATAAAATTGACCTAAACGTCTCCTTTTCCTATTCTGAGTCGATTCTGCATGCTTTAAGTGTGTTTGGTGGCTCAGAACCATCAAAAAACGTTGAAATATAGTTCAAATTCAATAAAAATCGACAAAAATACAGTTTCTAGCTAAAATTTGATGGTTTCGTTGCACTTTCCGAGCCCGTAGGGTATCTGAGTGGCTTAAAAGTACAAGAAAACACTTCAAAAGTGACGTTTCTGAAGAATTTTAACAGTTTTCTTGTATCTACGAACGCCAGAATGCATAAAATTGACCTAAACGTCTCCTTTTCCTATTCTGAGTCGATTCTGCATGCTTTAAGTGTGTTTGGTGGCTCAGAACCATCAAAAAACTTTGAAATATAGTTCAAATTTAATAAAAATCGACAAAAATACAGTTTCTAGCTAAAATTTGATGGTTTCGTTGCACTTTCCGAGCCCGTAGGGTATCTGAGTGGCTTAAAAGTTCAAGAAAACACTTCAAAAGTGACGTTTCTGAAGAATTTTAACAGTTTTCTTGTATCTACGAACGCCAGAATGCATAAAATTGACCTAAACGTCTCCTTTTCCTATTCTGAGTCGATTCTGCATGCTTTAAGTGTGTTTGGTGGCTCAGAACCATCAAAAAACGTTGAAATATAGTTCAAATTCAATAAAAATCGACAAAAATACAGTTTCTAGTTAAAATTTGATGGTTTCGTTGCACTTTCCGAGCCCGTAGGGTATCTGAGTGGCTTAAAAGTACAAGAAAACACTTCAAAAGTGACGTTTCTGAAGAATTTTAACAGTTTTCTTGTATCTACGAACGCCAGAATGCATAAAATTGACCTAAACGTCTCCTTTTCCTATTCTGAGTCGATTCTGCATGCTTTAAGTGTGTTTGGTGGCTCAGAACCATCAAAAAACGTTGAAATATAGTTCAAATTCAATAAAAATCGACAAAAATACAGTTTCTAGCTAAAATTTGATGGTTTCGTTGCACTTTCCGAGCCCGTTGGGTATCTGAGTGGCTTAAAAGTACAAGAAAACACTTCAAAAGTGACGTTTCTGAAGAATTTTAACAGTTTTCTTGTATCTACGAACGCCAGAATGCATAAAATTGACCTAAACGTCTCCTTTTCCTATTCTGAGTCGATTCTGCATGCTTTAAGTGTGTTTGGTGGCTCAGAACCATCAAAAAACGTTGAAATATAGTTCAAATTCAATAAAAATCGACAAAAATACAGTTCGTAGCTAAAATTTGATGGTTTCGTTGCATTTTCCGAGCCCGTAGGGTATCTGAGTGGCTTAAAAGTACAAGAAAACACTTCAAAAGTGACGTTTCTGAAGAATTTTAACAGTTTTCTTGTATCTACGAACGCCAGAATGCATAAAATTGGCCTAAACGTCTCCTTTTCCTATTCTGAGTCGATTCTGCATGCTTTAAGTGTGTTTGGTGGCTCAGAACCATCAAAAAACGTTGAAATATAGTTCAAATTCAATAAAAATCGACAAAAATACAGTTTCTAGCTAAAATTTGATGGTTTCGTTGCACTTTCCGAGCCCGTAGGGTATCTGTGTGGCTTAAAAGTACAAGAAAACACTTCAAAAGTGACGTTTCTGAAGAATTTTAACAGTTTTCTTGTATCTACGAACGCCAGAATGCATAAAATTGACCTAAACGTCTCCTTTTCCTATTCTGAGTCGATTCTGCATGCTTTAAGTGTGTTTGGTGGCTCAGAACCATCAAAAAACGTTGAAATATAGTTCAAATTCAATAAAAATCGACAAAAATACAGTTTCTAGCTAAAATTTGATGGTTTCGTTGAACTTTCCGAGCCCATAGGGTATCTGAGTGGCTTAAAAGTACAAGAAAACACTTCAAAAGTGACGTTTCTGAAGAATTTTAACAGTTTTCTTGTATCTACGAACGCCAGAATGCATAAAATTGACCTAAACGTCTCCTTTTCCTATTCTGAGTCGATTCTGCATGCTTTAAGTGTGTTTGGTGGCTCAGAACCATCAAAAAACGTTGAAATATAGTTCAAATTCAATAAAAATCGACAAAAATACAGTTTCTAGCTAAAATTTGATGGTTTCGTTGCACTTTCCGAGCCCGTAGGGTATCTGAGTGGCTTAAAAGTACAAGAAAACACTTCAAAAGTGACGTTTCTGAAGAATTTTAACAGTTTTCTTGTATCTACGAACGCCAGAATGCATAAAATTGACCTAAACGTCTCCTTTTCCTATTCTGAGTCGATTCTGCATGCTTTAAGTGTGTTTGGTGGCTCAGAACCATCAAAAAACGTTGAAATATAGTTCAAATTCAATAAAAATCGACAAAAATACAGTTTCTAGCTAAAATTTGATGGTTTCGTTGCATTTTCCGAGCCCGTAGGGTATCTGAGTGGCTTAAAAGTACAAGAAAACACTTCAAAAGTGACGTTTCTGAAGAATTTTAACAGTTTTCTTGTATCTACGAACGCCAGAATGCATAAAATTGACCTAAACGTCTCCTTTTCCTATTCTGAGTCGATTCTGCATGCTTTAAGTGTGTTTGGTGGCTCAGAACCATCAAAAAACGTTGAAATATAGTTCAAATTCAATAATAATCGACAAAAATACAGTTTCTAGCTAAAATTTGATGGTTTCGTTGCACTTTCCGAGCCCGTAGGGTATCTGAGTGGCTTAAAAGTACAAGAAAACACTTCAAAAGTGACGTTTCTGAAGAATTTTAACAGTTTTCTTGTATCTACGAACGCCAGAATGCATAAAATTGACCTAAACGTCTCCTTTTCCTATTCTGAGTCGATTCTGCATGCTTTAAGTGTGTTTGGTGGCTCAGAACCATCAAAAAACGTTGAAATATAGTTCAAATTCAATAAAAATCGACAAAAATACAGTTTCTAGCTAAAATTTGATGGTTTCGTTGCATTTTCCGAGCCCGTAGGGTATCTGAGTGGCTTAAAAGTACAAGAAAACACTTCAAAAGTGACGTTTCTGAAGAATTTTAACAGTTTTCTTGTATCTACGAACGCCAGAATGCATAAAATTGACCTAAACGTCTCCTTTTCCTATTCTGAGTCGATTCTGCATGCTTTAAGTGTGTTTGGTGGCTCAGAACCATCAAAAAACGTTGAAATATAGTTCAAATTCAATAAAAATCGACAAAAATACAGTTTCTAGCTAAAATTTGATGGTTTCGTTGCACTTTCCGAGCCCGTAGGGTATCTGAGTGGCTTAAAAGTACAAGAAAACACTTCAAAAGTGACGTTTCTGAAGAATTTTAACAGTTTTCTTGTATCTACGAACGCCAGAATGCATAAAATTGACCTAAACGTCTCCTTTTCCTATTCTGAGTCGATTCTGCATGCTTTAAGTGTGTTTGGTGGCTCAGAACCATCAAAAAACGTTGAAATATAGTTCAAATTCAATAAAAATCTACAAAAATACAGTTTCTAGCTAAAATTTGATGGTTTCGTTGCACTTTCCGAGCCCGTAGGGTATCTGAGTGGCTTAAAAGTACAAGAAAACACTTCAAAAGTGACGTTTCTGAAGAATTTTAACAGTTTTCTTGTATCTACGAACGCCAGAATGCATAAAATTGACCTAAACGTCTCCTTTTCCTATTCTGAGTCGATTCTGCATGCTTTAAGTGTGTTTGGTGGCTCAGAACCATCAAAAAACGTTGAAATATAGTTCAAATTCAATAAAAATCGACAAAAATACAGTTTCTAGCTAAAATTTGATGGTTTCGTTGCACTTTCCGAGCCCGTAGGGTATCTGAGTGGCTTAAAAGTACAAGAAAACACTTCAAAAGTGACGTTTCTGAAGAATTTTAACAGTTTTCTTGTATCTACGAACGCCAGAATGCATAAAATTGACCTAAACGTCTCCTTTTCCTATTCTGAGTCGATTCTGCATGCTTTAAGTGTGTTTGGTGGCTCAGAACCATCAAAAAACGTTGAAATATAGTTCAAATTCAATAAAAATCGACAAAAATACAGTTTCTAGCTAAAATTTGATGGTTTCGTTGCACTTTCCGAGCCCGTAGGGTATCTGAGTGGCTTAAAAGTACAAGAAAACACTTCAAAAGTGACGTTTCTGAAGAATTTTAACAGTTTTCTTGTATCTACGAACGCCAGAATGCATAAAATTGACCTAAACGTCTCCTTTTCCTATTCTGAGTCGATTCTGCATGCTTTAAGTGTGTTTGGTGGCTCAGAACCATCAAAAAACGTTGAAATATTGTTCAAATTCAATAAAAATCGACAAAAATACAGTTTCTAGCTAAAATTTGATGGTTTCGTTGCACTTTCCGAGCCCGTAGGGTATCTGAGTGGCTTAAAAGTACAAGAAAACACTTCAAAAGTGACGTTTCTGAAGAATTTTAACAGTTTTCTTGTATCTACGAACGCCAGAATGCATAAAATTGACTTAAAACTTCTCCTTTTCCTATTCTGAGTCGATTCTGCATGCTTTAAGTGTGTTTGGTGGCTCAGAACCATCAAAAAACGTTGAAATATAGTTCAAATTCAATAAAAATCGACAAAAATACAGTTTCTAGCTAAAATTTGATGGTTTCGTTGCACTTTCCGAGCCCGTAGGGTATCTGAGTGGCTTAAAAGTACAAGAAAACACTTCAAAAGTGAAGTTTCTGAAGAATTTTAACAGTTTTCTTGTATCTACGAACGCCAGAATGCATAAAATTGACCTAAACGTCTCCTTTTCCTATTCTGAGTCGATTCTGCATGCTTTAAGTGTGTTTGGTGGCTCAGAACCATCAAAAAACGTTGAAATATAGTTCAAATTCAATAAAAATCGACAAAAATACAGTTTCTAGCTAAAATTTGATGGTTTCGTTGCACTTTCCGAGCCCGTAGGGTATCTGAGTGGCTTAAAATTACAAGAAAACACTTCAAAAGTGACGTTTCTGAAGAATTGTAACAGTTTTCTTGTATCTACGAACGCCAGAATGCATAAAATTGACCTAAACGTCTCCTTTTCCTATTCTGAGTCGATTCTGCATGCTTTAAGTGTGTTTGGTGGCTCAGAACCATCAAAAAACGTTGAAATATAGTTCAAATTCAATAAAAATCGACAAAAATACAGTTTCTAGCTAAAATTTGATGGTTTCGTTGCACTTTCCGAGCCCGTAGGGTATCTGAGTGGCTTAAAAGTACAAGAAAACACTTCAAAAGTGACGTTTCTGAAGAATTTTAACAGTTTTCTTGTATCTACGAACGCCAGAATGCATAAAATTGACCTAAACGTCTCCTTTTCCTATTCTGAGTCGATTCTGCATGCTTTAAGTGTGTTTGGTGGCTCAGAACCATCAAAAAACGTTGAAATATAGTTCAAATTCAATAAAAATCGACAAAAATACAGTTTCTAGCTAAAATTTGATGGTTTCGTTGCACTTTCCGAGCCCGTAGGGTATCTGAGTGGCTTAAAAGTACAAGAAAACACTTCAAAAGTGACGTTTCTGAAGAATTTTAACAGTTTTCTTGTATCTACGAACGCCAGAATGCATAAAATTGACCTAAACGTCTCCTTTTCCTATTCTGAGTCGATTCTGCATACTTTAAGTGTGTTTGGTGGCTCAGAACCATCAAAAAACGTTGAAATATAGTTCAAATTCAATAAAAAATCGACAAAAATACAGTTTCTAGCTAAAATTTGATGGTTTCGTTGCACTTTCCGAGCCCGTGGGGTATCTGAGTGGCTTAAAAGTACAAGAAAACACTTCAAAAGTGACGTTTCTGAAGAATTTTAACAGTTTTCTTGTATCTACGAACGCCAGAATGCATAAAATTGACCTAAACGTCTCCTTTTCCTATTCTGAGTCGATTCTGCATGCTTTAAGTGTGTTTGGTGGCTCAGAACCATCAAAAAACGTTGAAATATAGTTCAAATTCAATAAAAATCGACAAAAATACAGTTTCTAGCTAAAATTTGATGGTTTCGTTGCACTTTCCGAGCCCGTAGGGTATCTGAGTGGCTTAAAAGTACAAGAAAACACTTCAAAAGTGACGTTTCTGAAGAATTTTAACAGTTTTCTTGTATCTACGAACGCCAGAATGCATAAAATTGACCTAAACGTCTCCTTTTCCTATTCTGAGTCGATTCTGCATGCTTTAAGTGTGTTTGGTGGCTCAGAACCATCAAAAAACGTTGAAATATAGTTCAAATTCAATAAAAATCGACAAAAATACAGTTTCTAGCTAAAATTTGATGGTTTCGTTGCATTTTCCGAGCCCGTAGGGTATCTGAGTGGCTTAAAAGTACAAGAAAACACTTCAAAAGTGACGTTTCTGAAGAATTTTAACAGTTTTCTTGTATCTACGAACGCCAGAATGCATAAAATTGACCTAAACGTCTCCTTTTCCTATTCTGAGTCGATTCTGCATGCTTTAAGTGTGTTTGGTGGCTCAGAACCATCAAAAAACGTTGAAATATAGTTCAAATTCAATAATAATCGACAAAAATACAGTTTCTAGCTAAAATTTGATGGTTTCGTTGCACTTTCCGAGCCCGTAGGGTATCTGAGTGGCTTAAAAGTACAAGAAAACACTTCAAAAGTGACGTTTCTGAAGAATTTTAACAGTTTTCTTGTATCTACGAACGCCAGAATGCATAAAATTGACCTAAACGTCTCCTTTTCCTATTCTGAGTCGATTCTGCATGCTTTAAGTGTGTTTGGTGGCTCAGAACCATCAAAAAACGTTGAAATATAGTTCAAATTCAATAAAAATCGACAAAAATACAGTTTCTAGCTAAAATTTGATGGTTTCGTTGCATTTTCCGAGCCCGTAGGGTATCTGAGTGGCTTAAAAGTACAAGAAAACACTTCAAAAGTGACGTTTCTGAAGAATTTTAACAGTTTTCTTGTATCTACGAACGCCAGAATGCATAAAATTGACCTAAACGTCTCCTTTTCCTATTCTGAGTCGATTCTGCATGCTTTAAGTGTGTTTGGTGGCTCAGAACCATCAAAAAACGTTGAAATATAGTTCAAATTCAATAAAAATCGACAAAAATACAGTTTCTAGCTAAAATTTGATGGTTTCGTTGCACTTTCCGAGCCCGTAGGGTATCTGAGTGGCTTAAAAGTACAAGAAAACACTTCAAAAGTGACGTTTCTGAAGAATTTTAACAGTTTTCTTGTATCTACGAACGCCAGAATGCATAAAATTGACCTAAACGTCTCCTTTTCCTATTCTGAGTCGATTCTGCATGCTTTAAGTGTGTTTGGTGGCTCAGAACCATCAAAAAACGTTGAAATATAGTTCAAATTCAATAAAAATCTACAAAAATACAGTTTCTAGCTAAAATTTGATGGTTTCGTTGCACTTTCCGAGCCCGTAGGGTATCTGAGTGGCTTAAAAGTACAAGAAAACACTTCAAAAGTGACGTTTCTGAAGAATTTTAACAGTTTTCTTGTATCTACGAACGCCAGAATGCATAAAATTGACCTAAACGTCTCCTTTTCCTATTCTGAGTCGATTCTGCATGCTTTAAGTGTGTTTGGTGGCTCAGAACCATCAAAAAACGTTGAAATATAGTTCAAATTCAATAAAAATCGACAAAAATACAGTTTCTAGCTAAAATTTGATGGTTTCGTTGCACTTTCCGAGCCCGTAGGGTATCTGAGTGGCTTAAAAGTACAAGAAAACACTTCAAAAGTGACGTTTCTGAAGAATTTTAACAGTTTTCTTGTATCTACGAACGCCAGAATGCATAAAATTGACCTAAACGTCTCCTTTTCCTATTCTGAGTCGATTCTGCATGCTTTAAGTGTGTTTGGTGGCTCAGAACCATCAAAAAACGTTGAAATATAGTTCAAATTCAATAAAAATCGACAAAAATACAGTTTCTAGCTAAAATTTGATGGTTTCGTTGCACTTTCCGAGCCCGTAGGGTATCTGAGTGGCTTAAAAGTACAAGAAAACACTTCAAAAGTGACGTTTCTGAAGAATTTTAACAGTTTTCTTGTATCTACGAACGCCAGAATGCATAAAATTGACCTAAACGTCTCCTTTTCCTATTCTGAGTCGATTCTGCATGCTTTAAGTGTGTTTGGT
>NW_026973282.1:0-45197 GCF_036711695.1 Zophobas morio | reverse complement strand
TTTTGATGGTTCTGAGCCACCAAACACACTTAAAGCATGCAGAATCGACTCAGAATAGGAAAAGGAGACGTTTAGGTCAATTTTATGCATTCTGGCGTTCGTAGATACAAGAAAACTGTTAAAATTCTTTAGAAACGTCACTTTTGAAGTGTTTTCTTGTACTTTTAAGCCAATCAGATACCCTACGGGCTCGGAAAGTGCAACGAAACCATCAAATTTTAGCTAGAAACTGTATTTTTGTCGATTTTTATTGAATTTGAACTATATTTCAACGTTTTTTGATGGTTCTGAGCCACCAAACACACTTAAAGCATGCAGAATCGACTCAGAATAGGAAAAGGAGACGTTTAGGTCAATTTTATGCATTCTGGCGTTCGTAGATACAAGAAAACTGTTAAAATTCTTCTGAAACGTCACTTTTGAAGTGTTTTCTTGTACTTTTAAGCCAATCAGATACCCTACGGGCTCGGAACTTGCAACGAAACCATCAAATTTTAGCTAGAAACTGTATTTTTGTCGATTTTTATTGAATTTGAACTATATTTCAAAGTTTTTTGATGGTTCTGAGCCACCAAACACACTTAAAGCATGCAGAATCGACTCAGAATAGGAAAAGGAGACGTTTAGGTCAATTTTATGCATTCTGGCGTTCGTAGATACAAGAAAACTGTTAAAATTCTTCAGAAACGTCACTTTTGAAGTGTTTTCTTGTACTTTTAAGCCAATCAGATACCCTACGGGCTCGGAAAGTGCAACGAAACCATCAAATTTTAGCTAGAAACTGTATTTTTGTCGATTTTTATTGAATTTGAACTATATTTCAACGTTTTTTGATGGTTCTGAGCCACCAAACACACTTAAAGCATGCAGAATCGACTCAGAATAGGAAAAGGAGACGTTTAGGTCAATTTTATGCATTCTGGCGTTCGTAGATACAAGAAAACTGTTAAAATTCTTCAGAAACGTCACTTTTGAAGTGTTTTCTTGTACTTTTAAGCCAATCAGATACCCTACGGGCTCGGAAAGTGCAACGAAACCATCAAATTTTAGCTAGAAACTGTATTTTTGTCGATTTTTATTGAATTTGAACTATATTTCAACGTTTTTTGACGGTTCTGAGCCACCAAACACACTTAAAGCATGCAGAATCCACTCAGAATAGGAAAAGGAGACGTTTAGGTCAATTTTATGCGTTCTGGCGTTCGTAGATACAAGAAAACTGTTAAAATTCTTCAGAAACGTCACTTTTGAAGTGTTTTCTTGTACTTTTAAGCCAATCAGATACCCTACGGGCTCGGAAAGTGCAACGAAACCATCAAATTTTAGCTAGAAACTGTATTTTTGTCGATTTTTATTGAATTTGAACTATATTTCAACGTTTTTTGATGTTTCTGAGCCACCAAACACACTTAAAGCATGCAGAATCGACTCAGAATAGGAAAAGGAGACGTTTAGGTCAATTTTATGCATTCTGGCGTTCGTAGATACAAGAAAACTGTTAAAATTCTTCAGAAACGTCACTTTTGAAGTGTTTTCTTGTACTTTTAAGCCAATCAGATACCCTACGGGCTCGGAAAGTGCAACGAAACCATCAAATTTTAGCTAGAAACTGTATTTTTGTCGATTTTTTATTGAATTTGAACTATATTTCAACGTTTTTTGATAGTTCTGAGCCACCAAACACACTTAAAGCATGCAGAATCGACTCAGAATAGGAAAAGGAGAAGTTTAGGTCAATTTTATGCATTCTGGCGTTCGTAGATACAAGAAAACTGTTAAAATTCTTCAGAAACGTCACTTTTGAAGTGTTTTCTTGTACTTTTAAGCCAATCAGATACCCTACGGGCTCGGAAAGTGCAACGAAACCATCAAATTTTAGCTAGAAACTGTATTTTTGTCGATTTTTATTGAATTTGAACTATATTTCAACGTTTTTTGATGGTTCTGAGCCACCAAACACACTTAAAGCATGCAGAATCGACTCAGAATAGGAAAAGGAGACGTTTAGGTCAATTTTATGCATTCTGGCGTTCGTAGATACAAGAAAACTGTTAAAATTCTTCAGAAACGTCACTTTTGAAGTGTTTTCTTGTACTTTTAAGCCAATCAGATACCCTACGGGCTCGGAAAGTGCAACGAAACCATCAAATTTTAGCTAGAAACTGTATTTTTGTCGATTTTTATTGAATTTGAACTATATTTCAACGTTTTTTGATGGTTCTGAGCCACCAAACACACTTAAAGCATGCAGAATCGACTCAGAATAGGAAAAGGAGACGTTAAGGTCAATTTTATGCATTCTGGCGTTCGTAGATACAAGAAAACTGTTAAAATTCTTCAGAAACGTCACTTTTGAAGTGTTTTCTTGTACTTTAAAGCCAATCAGATACCCTACGGGCTCGGAAAGTGCAACGAAACCATCAAATTTTAGCTAGAAACTGTATTTTTGTCGATTTTTATTGAATTTGAACTATATTTCAACGTTTTTTGATGGTTCTGAGCCACCAAACACACTTAAAGCATGCAGAATCGACTCAGAATAGGAAAAGGAGACGTTTAGGTCAATTTTATGCATTCTGGCGTTCGTAGATACAAGAAAACTGTTAAAATTCTTCAGAAACGTCACTTTTGAAGTGTTTTCTTGTACTTTTAAGCCAATCAGATACCCTACGGGCTCGGAAAGTGCAACGAAACCATCAAATTTTAGCTAGAAACTGTATTTTTGTCGATTTTTATTGAATTTGAACTATATTTCAACGTTTTTTGATGGTTCTGAGCCACCAAACACACTTAAAGCATGCAGAATCGACTCAGAATAGGAAAAGGAGACGTTTAGGTCAATTTTATGCATTCTGGCGTTCGTAGATACAAGAAAACTGTTAAAATTCTTCAGAAACGTCACTTTTGAAGTGTTTTCTTGTACTTTTAAGCCAATCAGATACCCTACGGGCTCGGAAAGTGCAACGAAACCATCAAATTTTAGCTAGAAACTGTATTTTTGTCGATTTTTATTGAATTTGAACTATATTTCAACGTTTTTTGATGGTTCTGAGCCACCAAACACACTTAAAGCATGCAGAATCGACTCAGAATAGGAAAAGGAGACGTTTAGGTCAATTTTATGCATTCTGGCGTTCGTAGATACAAGAAAACTGTTAAAATTCTTCAGAAACGTCACTTTTGAAGTGTTTTCTTGTACTTTTAAGCCAATCAGATACCCAACGGGCTCGGAAAGTGCAACGAAACCATCAAATTTTAGCTAGAAACTGTATTTTTGTCGATTTTTATTGAATTTGAACTATATTTCAACGTTTTTTGATGGTTCTGAGCCACCAAACACACTTAAAGCATGCAGAATCGACTCAGAATACGAAAAGGAGACGTTTAGGTCAATTTTATGCATTCTGGCGTTCGTAGATACAAGAAAACTGTTAAAATTCTTCAGAAACGTCACTTTTGAAGTGTTTTCTTGTACTTTTAAGCCAATCAGATACCCTACGGGCTCGGAAAGTGCAACGAAACCATCAAATTTTAGCTAGAAACTGTATTTTTGTCGATTTTTATTGAATTTGAACTATATTTCAACGTTTTTTGATGGTTCTGAGCCACCAAACACACTTAAAGCATGCAGAATCGACTCAGAATAGGAAAAGGAGACGTTTAGGTCAATTTTATGCATTCTGGCGTTCGTAGATACAAGAAAACTGTTAAAATTCTTCAGAAACGTCAGTTTTGAAGTGTTTTCTTGTACTTTTAAGCCAATCAGATATCCTACGGGCTCGGAAAGTGCAACGAAACCATCAAATTTTAGCTAGAAACTGTATTTTTGTCGATTTTTATTGAATTTGAACTATATTTCAACGTTTTTTGATGGTTCTGAGCCACCAAACACACTTAAAGCATGCAGAATCGACTCAGAATAGGAAAAGGAGACGTTTAGGTCAATTTTATGCATTCTGGCGTTCGTAGATACAAGAAAACTGTTAAAATTCTTCAGAAACGTCACTTTTGAAGTGTTTTCTTGTACTTTTAAGCCAATCAGATACCCTACGGGCTCGGAAAGTACAACGAAACCATCAAATTTTAGCTAGAAACTGTATTTTTGTCGATTTTTATTGAATTTGAACTATATTTCAACGTTTTTTGATGGTTCTGAGCCACCAAACACACTTAAAGCATGCAGAATCGACTCAGAATAGGAAAAGGAGACGTTTAGGTCAATTTTATGCATTCTGGCGTTCGTAGATACAAGAAAACTGTTAAAATTCTTTAGAAACGTCACTTTTGAAGTGTTTTCTTGTACTTTTAAGCCAATCAGATACCCTACGGGCTCGGAAAGTGCAACGAAACCATCAAATTTTAGCTAGAAACTGTATTTTTGTCGATTTTTATTGAATTTGAACTATATTTCAACGTTTTTTGATGGTTCTGAGCCACCAAACACACTTAAAGCATGCAGAATCGACTCAGAATAGGAAAAGGAGACGTTTAGGTCAATTTTATGCATTCTGGCGTTCGTAGATACAAGAAAACTGTTAAAATTCTTCTGAAACGTCACTTTTGAAGTGTTTTCTTGTACTTTTAAGCCAATCAGATACCCTACGGGCTCGGAAAGTGCAACGAAACCATCAAATTTTAGCTAGAAACTGTATTTTTGTCGATTTTTATTGAATTTGAACTATATTTCAACGTTTTTTGATGGTTCTGAGCCACCAAACACACTTAAAGCATGCAGAATCGACTCAGAATAGGAAAAGGAGACGTTTAGGTCAATTTTATGCATTCTGGCGTTCGTAGATACAAGAAAACTGTTAAAATTCTTCAGAAACGTCACTTTTGAAGTGTTTTCTTGTACTTTTAAGCCAATCAGATACCCTACGGGCTCGGAAAGTGCAACGAAACCATCAAATTTTAGCTAGAAACTGTATTTTTGTCGATTTTTATTGAATTTGAACTATATTTCAACGTTTTTTGATGGTTCTGAGCCACCAAACACACTTAAAGCATGCAGAATCGACTCAGAATAGGAAAAGGAGACGTTTAGGTCAATTTTATGCATTCTGGCGTTCGTAGATACAAGAAAACTGTTAAAATTCTTCAGAAACGTCACTTTTGAAGTGTTTTCTTGTACTTTTAAGCCAATCAGATACCCTACGGGCTCGGAAAGTGCAACGAAACCATCAAATTTTAGCTAGAAACTGTATTTTTGTCGATTTTTATTGAATTTGAACTATATTTCAACGTTTTTTGATGGTTCTGAGCCACCAAACACACTTAAAGCATGCAGAATCGACTCAGAATCGGAAAAGGAGACGTTTAGGTCAATTTTATGCATTCTGGCGTTCGTAGATACAAGAAAACTGTTAAAATTCTTCAGAAACGTCACTTTTGAAGTGTTTTCTTGTACTTTTAAGCCAATCAGATACCCGACGGGCTCGGAAAGTGCAACGAAACCATCAAATTTTAGCTAGAAACTGTATTTTTGTTGATTTTTATTGAATTTGAACTATATTTCAACGTTTTTTGATGGTTCTGAGCCACCAAACACACTTAAAGCATGCAGAATCGACTCAGAATAGGAAAAGGAGACGTTTAGGTCAATTTTATGCATTCTGGCGTTCGTAGATACAAGAAAACTGTTAAAATTCTTCAGAAACGTCACTTTTGAAGTGTTTTCTTGTACTTTTAAGCCAATCAGATACCCTACGGGCTCGGAAAGTGCAACGAAACCATCAAATTTTAGCTAGAAACTGTATTTTTGTCGATTTATATTGAATTTGAACTATATTTCAACGTTTTTTGATGGTTCTGAGCCACCAAACACACTTAAAGCATGCAGAATCGACTCAGAATAGGAAAAGGAGACGTTTAGGTCAATTTTATGCATTCTGGCGTTCGTAGATACAAGAAAACTGTTAAAATTCTTCAGAAACGTCACTTTTGAAGTGTTTTCTTGTACTTTTAAGCCAATCAGATACCCTACGGGCTCGGAAAGTGCAACGAAACCATCAAATTTTAGCTAGAAACTGTATTTTTGTCGATTTTTATTGAATTTGAACTATATTTCAACGTTTTTTGATGGTTCTGAGCCACCAAACACACTTAAAGCATGCAGAATCGACTCAGAATAGGAAAAGGAGACGTTTAGGTCAATTTTATGCATTCTGGCGTTCGTAGATACAAGAAAACTGTTAAAATTCTTCAGAAACGTCACTTTTGAAGTGTTTTCTTGTACTTTTAAGCCAATCAGATACCCTACGGGCTCGGAAAGTGCAACGAAACCATCAAATTTTAGCTAGAAACTGTATTTTTGTCGATTTTTATTGAATTTGAACTATATTTCAACGTTTTTTGATGGTTCTGAGCCACCAAACACACCTAAAGCATGCAGAATCGACTCAGAATAGGAAAAGGAGACGTTTAGGTCAATTTTATGCATTCTGGCGTTCGTAGATACAAGAAAACTGTTAAAATTCTTCAGAAACGTCACTTTTGAAGTGTTTTCTTGTACTTTTAAGCCAATCAGATACCCTACGGGCTCGGAAAGTGCAACGAAACCATCAAATTTTAGCTAGAAACTGTATTTTTGTCGATTTTTATTGAATTTGAACTATATTTCAACGTTTTTTGATGGTTCTGAGCCACCAAACACACTTAAAGCATGCAGAATCGACTCAGAATAGGAAAAGGAGACGTTTAGGTCAATTTTATGCATTCTGGCGTTCGTAGATACAAGAAAACTGTTAAAATTCTTCAGAAACGTCACTTTTGAAGTGTTTTCTTGTACTTTTAAGCCAATCAGATACCCAACGGGCTCGGAAAGTGCAACGAAACCATAAAATTTTTGCTAGAAACTGTATTTTTGTCGATTTTTATTGAATTTGAACTATATTTCAACGTTTTTTGATGGTTCTGAGCCACCAAACACACTTAAAGCATGCAGAATCGACTCAGAATAGGAAAAGGAGACGTTTAGGTCAATTTTATGCATTCTGGCGTTCGTAGATACAAGAAAACTGTTAAAATTCTTCAGAAACGTCACTTTTGAAGTGTTTTCTTGTACTTTTAAGCCAATCAGATACCCTACGGGCTCGGAAAGTGCAACGAAACCATCAAATTTTAGCTAGAAACTGTATTTTTGTCGATTTTTATTGAATTTGAACTATATTTCAACGTTTTTTGATGGTTCTGAGCCACCAAACACACTTAAAGCATGCAGAATCGACTCAGAATAGGAAAAGGAGACGTTTAGGTCAATTTTATGCATTCTGGCGTTCGTAGATACAAGAAAACTGTTAAAATTCTTCAGAAACGTCACTTTTGAAGTGTTTTCTTGTACTTTTAAGCCAATCAGATACCCTACGGGCTCGGAAAGTGCAACGAAACCATCAAATTTTAGCTAGAAACTGTATTTTTGTCGATTTTTATTGAATTTGAACTATATTTCAACGTTTTTTGATGGTTCTGAGCCACCAAACACACTTAAAGCATGCAGAATCGACTCAGAATAGGAAAAGGAGACGTTTAGGTCAATTTTATGCATTCTGGCGTTCGTAGATACAAGAAAACTGTTAAAATTCTTCAGAAACGTCACTTTTGAAGTGTTTTCTTGTACTTTTAAGCCAATCAGATACCCTACGGGCTCGGAAAGTGCAACGAAACCATCAAATTTTAGCTAGAAACTGTATTTTTGTCGATTTTTATTGAATTTGAACTATATTTCAACGTTTTTTGATGGTTCTGAGCCACCAAACACACTTAAAGCATGCAGAATCGACTCAGAATAGGAAAAGGAGACGTTTAGGTCAATTTTATGCATTCTGGCGTTCGTAGATACAAGAAAACTGTTAAAATTCTTCAGAAACGCCACTTTTGAAGTGTTTTCTTGTACTTTTAAGCCAATCAGATACCCTACGGGCTCGGAAAGTGCAACGAAACCATCAAATTTTAGCTAGAAACTGTATTTTTGTCGATTTTTATTGAATTTGAACTATTTTTCAACGTTTTTTGATGGTTCTGAGCCACCAAACACACTTAAAGCATGCAGAATCGACTCAGAATAGGAAAAGGAGACGTTTAGGTCAATTTTATGCATTCTGGCGTTCGTAGATACAAGAAAACTGTTAAAATTCTTCAGAAACGTCACTTTTGAAGTGTTTTCTTGTACTTTTAAGCCAATCAGATACCCTACGGGCTCGGAAAGTGCAACGAAACCATCAAATTTTAGCTAGAAACTGTATTTTTGTCGATTTTTATTGAATTTGAACTATATTTCAACGTTTTTTGATGGTTCTGAGCCACCAAACACACTTAAAGCATGCAGAATCGACTCAGAATAGGAAAAGGAGACGTTTAGGTCAATTTTATGCATTCTGGCGTTCGTAGATACAAGAAAACTGTTAAAATTCTTCAGAAACGTCACTTTTGAAATGTTTTCTTGTACTTTTAAGCCAATCAGATACCCTACGGGCTCGGAAAGTGCAACGAAACCATCAAATTTTAGCTAGAAACTGTATTTTTGTCGATTTTTATTGAATTTGAACTATATTTCAACGTTTTTTGATGGTTCTGAGCCACCAAACACACTTAAAGCATGCAGAATCGACTCAGAATAGGAAAAGGAGACGTTTAGGTCAATTTTATGCATTCTGGCGTTCGTAGATACAAGAAAACTGTTAAAATTCTTCAGAAACGTCACTTTTGAAGTGTTTTCTTGTACTTTTAAGCCAATCAGATACCCTACGGGCTCGGAAAGTGCAACGAAACCATCAAATTTTAGCTAGAAACTGTATTTTTGTCGATTTTTATTGAATTTGAACTATATTTCAAAGTTTTTTGATGGTTCTGAGCCACCAAACACACTTAAAGCATGCAGAATCGACTCAGAATAGGAAAAGGAGACGTTTAGGTCAATTTTATGCATTCTGGCGTTCGTAGATACAAGAAAACTGTTAAAATTCTTCAGAAACGTCACTTTTGAAGTGTTTTCTTGTACTTTTAAGTCAATCAGATACCCTACGGGCTCGGAAAGTGCAACGAAACCATCAAATTTTAGCTAGAAACTGTATTTTTGTCGATTTTTATTGAATTTGAACTATATTTCAACGTTTTTTGATGGTTCTGAGCCACCAAACACACTTAAAGCATGCAGAATCGACTCAGAATAGGAAAAGGAGACGTTTAGGTCAATTTTATGCATTCTGGCGTTCGTAGATACAAGAAAACTGTTAAAATTCTTCAGAAACGTCACTTTTGAAGTGTTTTCTTGTACTTTTAAGCCAATCAGATACCCTACGGGCTCGGAAAGTGCAACGAAACCATCAAATTTTAGCTAGAAACTGTATTTTTGTCGATTTTTATTGAATTTGAACAATATTTCAACGTTTTTTGATGGTTCTGAGCCACCAAACACACTTAAAGCATGCAGAATCGACTCAGAATAGGAAAAGGAGAGGTTTAGGTCAATTTTATGCATTCTGGCGTTCGTAGATACAAGAAAACTGTTAAAATTCTTCAGAAACGTCACTTTTGAAGTGTTTTCTTGTACTTTTAAGCCAATCTGATACCCTACGGGCTCGGAAAGTGCAACGAAACCATCAAATTTTAGCTAGAAACTGTATTTTTGTCGATTTTTATTGAATTTGAACTATATTTCAACGTTTTTTGATGGTTCTGAGCCACCAAACACACTTAAAGCATGCAGAATCGACTCAGAATAGGAAAAGGAGACGTTTAGGTCAATTTTATGCATTCTGGCGTTCGTAGATACAAGAAAACTGTTAAAATTCTTCAGAAACGTCACTTTTGAAGTGTTTTCTTGTACTTTTAAGCCAATCAGATACCCTACGGGCTCGGAAAGTGCAACGAAACCATCAAATTTTAGCTAGAAACTGTATTTTTGTCGATTTTTATTGAATTTGAACTATATTTCAACGTTTTTTGATGGTTCTGAGCCACCAAACACACTTAAAGCATGCAGAATCGACTCAGAATAGGAAAAGGAGACGTTTAGGTCAATTTTATGCATTCTGGCGTTCGTAGATACAAGAAAACTGTTAAAATTCTTCAGAAACGTCACTTTTGAAGTGTTTTCTTGTACTTTTAAGCCAATCAGATACCCTACGGGCTCGGAAAGTGCAACGAAACCATCAAATTTTAGCTAGAAACTGTATTTTTGTCGATTTTTATTGAATTTGAACTATATTTCAACGTTTTTTGATGTTTCTGAGCCACCAAACACACTTAAAGCATGCAGAATCGACTCAGAATAGGAAAAGGAGACGTTTAGGTCAATTTTATGCATTCTGGCGTTCGTAGATACAAGAAAACTGTTAAAATTCTTCAGAAACGTCACTTTTGAAGTGTTTTCTTGTACTTTTAAGCCAATCAGATACCCTACGGGCTCGGAAAGTGCAACGAAACCATCAAATTTTAGCTAGAAACTGTATTTTTGTCGATTTTTATTGAATTTGAACTATATTTCAACGTTTTTTGATGGTTCTGAGCCACCAAACACACTTAAAGCATGCAGAATCGACTCAGAATAGGAAAAGGAGACGTTTAGGTCAATTTTATGCATTCTGGCGTTCGTAGATACAAGAAAACTGTTAAAATTCTTCAGAAACGTCACTTTTGAAATGTTTTCTTGTACTTTTAAGCCAATCAGATACCCTACGGGCTCGGAAAGTGCAACGAAACCATCAAATTTTAGCTAGAAACTGTATTTTTGTCGATTTTTATTGAATTTGAACTATATTTCAACGTTTTTTGATGGTTCTGAGCCACCAAACACACTTAAAGCATGCAGAATCGACTCAGAATAGGAAAAGGAGACGTTTAGGTCAATTTTATGCATTCTGGCGTTCGTAGATACAAGAAAACTGTTAAAATTCTTCAGAAACGTCACTTTTGAAGTGTTTTCTTGTACTTTTAAGCCAATCAGATACCCTACGGGCTCGGAAAGTGCAACGAAACCATCAAATTTTAGCTAGAAACTGTATTTTTGTCGATTTTTATTGAATTTGAACTATATTTCAAAGTTTTTTGATGGTTCTGAGCCACCAAACACACTTAAAGCATGCAGAATCGACTCAGAATAGGAAAAGGAGACGTTTAGGTCAATTTTATGCATTCTGGCGTTCGTAGATACAAGAAAACTGTTAAAATTCTTCAGAAACGTCACTTTTGAAGTGTTTTCTTGTACTTTTAAGTCAATCAGATACCCTACGGGCTCGGAAAGTGCAACGAAACCATCAAATTTTAGCTAGAAACTGTATTTTTGTCGATTTTTATTGAATTTGAACTATATTTCAACGTTTTTTGATGGTTCTGAGCCACCAAACACACTTAAAGCATGCAGAATCGACTCAGAATAGGAAAAGGAGACGTTTAGGTCAATTTTATGCATTCTGGCGTTCGTAGATACAAGAAAACTGTTAAAATTCTTCAGAAACGTCACTTTTGAAGTGTTTTCTTGTACTTTTAAGCCAATCAGATACCCTACGGGCTCGGAAAGTGCAACGAAACCATCAAATTTTAGCTAGAAACTGTATTTTTGTCGATTTTTATTGAATTTGAACAATATTTCAACGTTTTTTGATGGTTCTGAGCCACCAAACACACTTAAAGCATGCAGAATCGACTCAGAATAGGAAAAGGAGAGGTTTAGGTCAATTTTATGCATTCTGGCGTTCGTAGATACAAGAAAACTGTTAAAATTCTTCAGAAACGTCACTTTTGAAGTGTTTTCTTGTACTTTTAAGCCAATCTGATACCCTACGGGCTCGGAAAGTGCAACGAAACCATCAAATTTTAGCTAGAAACTGTATTTTTGTCGATTTTTATTGAATTTGAACTATATTTCAACGTTTTTTGATGGTTCTGAGCCACCAAACACACTTAAAGCATGCAGAATCGACTCAGAATAGGAAAAGGAGACGTTTAGGTCAATTTTATGCATTCTGGCGTTCGTAGATACAAGAAAACTGTTAAAATTCTTCAGAAACGTCACTTTTGAAGTGTTTTCTTGTACTTTTAAGCCAATCAGATACCCTACGGGCTCGGAAAGTGCAACGAAACCATCAAATTTTAGCTAGAAACTGTATTTTTGTCGATTTTTATTGAATTTGAACTATATTTCAACGTTTTTTGATGGTTCTGAGCCACCAAACACACTTAAAGCATGCAGAATCGACTCAGAATAGGAAAAGGAGACGTTTAGGTCAATTTTATGCATTCTGGCGTTCGTAGATACAAGAAAACTGTTAAAATTCTTCAGAAACGTCACTTTTGAAGTGTTTTCTTGTACTTTTAAGCCAATCAGATACCCTACGGGCTCGGAAAGTGCAACGAAACCATCAAATTTTAGCTAGAAACTGTATTTTTGTCGATTTTTATTGAATTTGAACTATATTTCAACGTTTTTTGATGTTTCTGAGCCACCAAACACACTTAAAGCATGCAGAATCGACTCAGAATAGGAAAAGGAGACGTTTAGGTCAATTTTATGCATTCTGGCGTTCGTAGATACAAGAAAACTGTTAAAATTCTTCAGAAACGTCACTTTTGAAGTGTTTTCTTGTACTTTTAAGCCAATCAGATACCCTACGGGCTCGGAAAGTGCAACGAAACCATCAAATTTTAGCTAGAAACTGTATTTTTGTCGATTTTTATTGAATTTGAACTATATTTCAACGTTTTTTTGATGGTTCTGAGCCACCAAACACACTTAAAGCATGCAGAATCGACTCAGAATAGGAAAAGGAGACGTTTAGGTCAATTTTATGCATTCTGGCGTTCGAGATACAAGAAAACTGTTAAAATTCTTCAGAAACGTCACTTTTGAAGTGTTTTCTTGTACTTTTAAGCCAATCAGATACCCCACGGGCTCGGAAAGTGCAACGAAACCATCAAATTTTAGCTAGAAACTGTATTTCTGTCGATTTTTATTGAATTTGAACTATATTTCAACGTTTTTTGATGGTTCTGAGCCACCAAACACACTTAAAGCATGCAGAATCGACTCAGAATAGGAAAAGGAGATGTTTAGGTCAATTTTATGCATTCTGGCGTTCGTAGATACAAGAAAACTGTTAAAATTCTTCAGAAACGTCACTTTTGAAGTGTTTTCTTGTACTTTTAAGCCAATCAGATACCCTACGGGCTCGGAAAGTGCAACGAAACCATCAAATTTTAGCTAGAAACTGTATTTTTGTCGATTTTTATTGAATTTGAACTATATTTCAACGTTTTTTGATGGTTCTGAGCCACCAAACACACTTAAAGCATGCAGAATCGACTCAGAATAGGAAAAGGAGATGTTTAGGTCAATTTTATGCATTCTGGCGTTCGTAGATACAAGAAAACTGTTAAAATTCTTCAGAAACGTCACTTTTGAAGTGTTTTCTTGTACTGTTAAGCCAATCAGATACCCTACGGGCTCGGAAAGTGCAACGAAACCATCAAATTTTAGCTAGAAACTGTATTTTTGTCGATTTTTATTGAATTTGAACTATATTTCAACGTTTTTTGATGGTTCTGAGCCACCAAACACACTTAAAGCATGCAGAATCGACTCAGAATAGGAAAAGGAGACGTTTAGGTCAATTTTATGCATTCTGGCGTTCGTCGATACAAGAAAACTGTTAAAATTCTTCAGAAACGTCACTTTTGAAGTGTTTTCTTGTACTTTTAAGCCAATCAGATACCCTACGGGCTCGGAAAGTGCAACGAAACCATCAAATTTTAGCTAGAAACTGTATTTTTGTCGATTTTTATTGAATTTGAACTATATTTCAACGTTTTTTGATGGTTCTGAGCCACCAAACACACTTAAAGCATGCAGAATCGACTCAGAATAGGAAAAGGAGACGTTTAGGTCAATTTTATGCATTCTGGCGTTCGTAGATACAAGAAAACTGTTAAAATTCTTCAGAAACGTCACTTTTGAAGTGTTTTCTTGTACTTTTAAGGCAATCAGATACCCTACGGGCTCGGAAAGTGCAACGAAACCATCAAATTTTAGCTAGAAACTGTATTTTTGTCGATTTTTATTGAATTTGAACTATATTTCAACGTTTTTTGATGGTTCTGAGCCACCAAACACACTTAAAGCATGCAGAATCGACTCAGAATAGGAAAAGGAGACGTTTAGGTCAATTTTATGCATTCTGGCGTTCGTAGATACAAGAAAACTGTTAAAATTCTTCAGAAACGTCACTTTTGAAGTGTTTTCTTGTACTTTTAAGCCAATCAGATACCCTACGGGCTCGGAAAGTGCAACGAAACCATCAAATTTTAGCTAGAAACTGTATTTTTGTCGATTTTTATTGAATTTGAACTATATTTCAACGTTTTTTGATGGTTCTGAGCCACCAAACACACTTAAAGCATGCAGAATCGACTCAGAATAGGAAAAGGAGACGTTTAGGTCAATTTTATGCATTCTGGCGTTCGTAGATACAAGAAAACTGTTAAAATTCTTCAGAAACGTCACTTTTGAAGTGTTTTCTTGTACTTTTAAGCCAATCAGATACCCTACGGGCTCGGAAAGTGCAACGAAACCATCAAATTTTAGCTAGAAACTGTATTTTTGTCGATTTTTATTGAATTTGAACTATATTTCAACGTTTTTTGATGGTTCTGAGCCACCAAACACACTTAAAGCATGCAGAATCGACTCAGAATAGGAAAAGGAGACGTTTAGGTCAATTTTATGCATTCTGGCGTTCGTAGATACAAGAAAACTGTTAAAATTCTTCAGAAACGTCACTTTTGAAGTGTTTTCTTGTACTTTTAAGGCAATCAGATACCCTACGGGCTCGGAAAGTGCAACGAAACCATCAAATTTTAGCTAGAAACTGTATTTTTGTCGATTTTTATTGAATTTGAACTATATTTCAACGTTTTTTGATGGTTCTGAGCCACCAAACACACTTAAAGCATGCAGAATCGACTCAGAATAGGAAAAGGAGACGTTTAGGTCAATTTTATGCATTCTGGCGTTCGTAGATACAAGAAAACTGTTAAAATTCTTCAGAAACGTCACTTTTGAAGTGTTTTCTTGTACTTTTAAGCCAATCAGATACCCTACGGGCTCGGAAAGTGCAACGAAACCATCAAATTTTAGCTAGAAACTGTATTTTTGTCGATTTTTATTGAATTTGAACTATATTTCAACGTTTTTTGATGGTTCTGAGCCACCAAACACACTTAAAGCATGCAGAATCGACTCAGAATAGGAAAAGGAGACGTTTAGGTCAATTTTATGCATTCTGGCGTTCGTAGATACAAGAAAACTGTTAAAATTCTTCAGAAACGTCACTTTTGAAGTGTTTTCTTGTACTTTTAAGCCAATCAGATACCCTACGGGCTCGGAAAGTGCAACGAAACCATCAAATTTTAGCTAGAAACTGTATTTTTGTCGACTTTTATTGAATTTGAACTATATTTCAACGTTTTTTGATGGTTCTGAGCCACCAAACACACTTAAAGCATGCAGAATCGACTCAGAATAGGAAAAGGAGACGTTTAGGTCAATTTTATGCATTCTGGCGTTCGTAGATACAAGAAAACTGTTAAAATTCTTCAGAAACGTCACTTTTGAAGTGTTTTCTTGTACTTTTAAGCTAATCAGATACCCTACGGGCTCGGAAAGTGCAACGAAACCATCAAATTTTAGCTAGAAACTGTATTTTTGTCGATTTTTATTGAATTTGAACTATATTTCAACGTTTTTTGATGGTTCTGAGCCACCAAACACACTTAAAGCATGCAGAATCGAGTCAGAATAGGAAAAGGAGACGTTTAGGTCAATTTTATGCATTCTGGCGTTCGTAGATACAAGAAAACTGTTAAAATTCTTCAGAAACGTCACTTTTGAAGTGTTTTCTTGTAATTTTAAGCCAATCAGATACCCTACGGGCTCGGAAAGTGCAACGAAACCATCAAATTTTAGCTAGAAACTGTATTTTTGTCGATTTTTATTGAATTTGAACTATATTTCAACGTTTTTTGATGGTTCTGAGCCACCAAACACACTTAAAGCATGCAGAATCGACTCAGAATAGGAAAAGGAGACGTTTAGGTCAATTTTATGCATTCTGGCGTTCGTAGATACAAGAAAACTGTTAAAATTCTTCAGAAACGTCACTTTTGAAGTGTTTTCTTGTACTTTTAAGCCAATCAGATACCCTACGGGCTCGGAAAGTGCAACGAAACCATCAAATTTTAGCTAGAAACTGTATTTTTGTCGATTTTTATTGAATTTGAACTATATTTCAAGGTTTTTTGATGGTTCTGAGCCACCAAACACACTTAAAGCATGCAGAATCGACTCAGAATAGGAAAAGGAGACGTTTAGGTCAATTTTATGCATTCTGGCGTTCGTAGATACAAGAAAACTGTTAAAATTCTTCAGAAACGTCACTTTTGAAGTGTTTTCTTGTACTTTTAAGCCAATCAGATACCCTACGGGCTCGGAAATTGCAACGAAACCATCAAATTTTAGCTAGAAACTGTATTTTTGTCGATTTTTATTGAATTTGAACTATATTTCAACGTTTTTTGATGGTTCTGAGCCACCAAACACACTTAAAGCATGCAGAATCGACTCAGAATAGGAAAAGGAGGCGTTTAGGTCAATTTTATGCATTCTGGCGTTCGTAGATACAAGAAAACTGTTAAAATTCTTCAGAAACGTCACTTTTGAAGTGTTTTCTTGTACTTTTAAGCCAATCAGATACCCTACGGGCTCGGAAAGTGCAACGAAACCATCAAATTTTAGCTAGAAACTGTATTTTTGTCGATTTTTATTGAATTTGAACTATATTTCAACGTTTTTTGATGGTTCTGAGCCACCAAACACACTTAAAGCATGCAGAATCGACTCAGAATAGGAAAAGGAGACGTTTAGGTCAATTTTATGCATTCTGGCGTTCGTAGATACAAGAAAACTGTTAAAATTCTTCAGAAACGTCACTTTTGAAGTGTTTTCTTGTACTTTTAAGCCAATCAGATACCCTACGGGCTCGGAAAGTGCAACGAAACCATCAAATTTTAGCTAGAAACTGTATTTTTGTCGATTTTTATTGAATTTGAACTATATTTCAACGTTTTTTGATGGTTCTGAGCCACCAAACACACTTAAAGCATGCAGAATCGACTCAGAATAGGAAAAGGAGACGTTTAGGTCAATTTTATGCATTCTGGCGTTCGTAGATACAAGAAAACTGTTAAAATTCTTCAGAAACGTCACTTTTGAAGTGTTTTCTTGTACTTTTAAGCCAATCAGATACCCTACGGGCTCGGAAAGTGCAACGAAACCATAAAATTTTAGCTAGAAACTGTATTTTTGTCGATTTTTATTGAATTTGAACTATATTTCAACGTTTTTTGATGGTTCTGAGCCACCAAACACACTTAAAGCATGCAGAATCGATTCAGAATAGGAAAAGGAGACGTTTAGGTCAATTTTATGCATTCTGGCGTTCGTAGATACAAGAAAACTGTTAAAATTCTTCAGAAACGTCACTTTTGAAGTGTTTTCTTGTACTTTTAATCCAATCAGATACCCTACGGGCTCGGAAAGTGCAACGAAACCATCAAATTTTAGCTAGAAACTGTATTTTTGTCGATTTTTATTGAATTTGAACTATATTTCAACGTTTTTTGATGGTTCTGAGCCACCAAACACACTTAAAGCATGCAGAATCGATTCAGAATAGGAAAAGGAGACGTTTAGGTCAATTTTATGCATTCTGGCGTTCGTAGATACAAGAAAACTGTTAAAATTCTTAAGAAACGTCACTTTTGAAGTGTTTTCTTGCACTTTTAAGCCAATCAGATACCCTACGGGCTCGGAAAGTGCAACGAAACCATCAAATTTTAGCTAGAAACTGTATTTTTGTCGATTTTTATTGAATTTGAACTATATTTCAACGTTTTTTGATGGTTCTGAGCCACCAAACACACTTAAAGCATGCAGAATCGACTCAGAATAGGAAAAGGAGGCGTTTAGGTCAATTTTATGCATTCTGGCGTTCGTAGATACAAGAAAACTGTTAAAATTCTTCAGAAACGTCACTTTTGAAGTGTTTTCTTGTACTTTTAAGCCAATCAGATACCCTACGGGCTCGGAAAGTGCAACGAAACCATCAAATTTTAGCTAGAAACTGTATTTTTGTCGATTTTTATTGAATTTGAACTATATTTCAACGTTTTTTGATGGTTCTGAGCCACCAAACACACTTAAAGCATGCAGAATCGACTCAGAATAGGAAAAGGAGACGTTTAGGTCAATTTTATGCATTCTGGCGTTCGTAGATACAAGAAAACTGTTAAAATTCTTCAGAAACGTCACTTTTGAAGTGTTTTCTTGTACTTTTAAGCCAATCAGATACCCTACGGGCTCGGAAAGTGCAACGAAACCATCAAATTTTAGCTAGAAACTGTATTTTTGTCGATTTTTATTGAATTTGAACTATATTTCAACGTTTTTTGATGGTTCTGAGCCACCAAACACACTTAAAGCATGCAGAATCGACTCAGAATAGGAAAAGGAGACGTTTAGGTCAATTTTATGCATTCTGGCGTTCGTAGATACAAGAAAACTGTTAAAATTCTTCAGAAACGTCACTTTTGAAGTGTTTTCTTGTACTTATAAGCCAATCAGATACCCTACGGGCTCGGAAAGTGCAACGAAACCATCAAATTTTAGCTAGAAACTGTATTTTTGTCGATTTTTATTGAATTTGAACTATATTTCAACGTTTTTTGATGGTTCTGAGCCACCAAACACACTTAAAGCATGCAGAATCGATTCAGAATAGGAAAAGGAGACGTTTAGGTCAATTTTATGCATTCTGGCGTTCGTAGATACAAGAAAACTGTTAAAATTCTTCAGAAACGTCACTTTTGAAGTGTTTTCTTGTACTTTTAAGCCAATCAGATACCCTACGGGCTCGGAAAGTGCAACGAAACCATCAAATTTTAGCTAGAAACTGTATTTTTGTCGATTTTTATTGAATTTGAACTATATTTCAACGTTTTTTGATGGTTCTGAGCCACCAAACACACTTAAAGCATGCAGAATCGATTCAGAATAGGAAAAGGAGACGTTTAGGTCAATTTTATGCATTCTGGCGTTCGTAGATACAAGAAAACTGTTAAAATTCTTCAGAAACGTCACTTTTGAAGTGTTTTCTTGTACTTTTAAGCCAATCAGATACCCTACGGGCTCGGAAAGTGCAACGAAACCATCAAATTTTAGCTAGAAACTGTATTTTTGTCGATTTTTATTGAATTTGAACTATATTTCAACATTTTTTGATGGTTCTGAGCCACCAAACACACTTAAAGCATGCAGAATCGACTCAGAATAGGAAAAGGAGACGTTTAGGTCAATTTTATGCATTCTGGCGTTCGTAGATACAAGAAAACTGTTAAAATTCTTCAGAAACGTCACTTTTGAAATGTTTTCTTGTACTTTTAAGCCAATCAGATACCCTACGGGCTCGGAAAGTGCAACGAAACCATCAAATTTTAGCTAGAAACTGTATTTTTGCCGATTTTTATTGAATTTGAACTATATTTCAACGTTTTTTGATGGTTCTGAGCCACCAAACACACTTAAAGCATGCAGAATCGACTCAGAATAGGAAAAGGAGACGTTTAGGTCAATTTTATGCATTCTGGCGTTCGTAGATTCAAGAAAACTGTTAAAATTCTTCAGAAACGTCACTTTTGAAGTGTTTTCTTGTACTTTTAAGCCAATCAGATACCCTACGGGCTCGGAAAGTGCAACGAAACCATCAAATTTTAGCTAGAAACTGTATTTTTGTCGATTTTTATTGAATTTGAACTATATTTCAACGTTTTTTGATGGTTCTGAGCCACCAAACACACTTAAAGCATGCAAAATCGACTCAGAATAGGAAAAGGAGACGTTTAGGTCAATTTTATGCATTCTGGCGTTCGTAGATACAAGAAAACTGTTAAAATTCTTCAGAAACGTCACTTTTGAAGTGTTTTCTTGTACTTTTAAGCCAATCAGATACCCTACGGGCTCGGAAAGTGCAACGAAACCATCAAATTTTAGCTAGAAACTGTATTTTTGTCGATTTTTATTGAATTTGAACTATATTTCAACGTTTTTTGATGGTTCTGAGCCACCAAACACACTTAAAGCATGCAGAATCGACTCAGAATAGGAAAAGGAGACGTTTAGGTCAATTTTATGCATTCTGGCGTTCGTAGATACAAGAAAACTGTTAAAATTCTTCAGAAACGTCACTTTTGAAGTGTTTTCTTGTACTTTTAAGTCAATCAGATACCCTACGGGCTCGGAAAGTGCAACGAAACCATCAAATTTTAGCTAGAAACTGTATTTTTGTCGATTTTTATTGAATTTGAACTATGTTTCAACGTTTTTTGATGGTTCTGAGCCACCAAACACACTTAAAGCATGCAGAATCGACTCAGAATAGGAAAAGGAGACGTTTAGGTCAATTTTATGCATTCTGGCGTTCGTAGATACAAGAAAACTGTTAAAATTCTTCAGAAACGTCACTTTTGAAGTGTTTTCTTGTACTTTTAAGCCAATCAGATACCCTACGGGCTCGGAAAGTGCAACGAAACCATCAAATTTTAGGTAGAAACTGTATTTTTGTCGATTTTTATTGAATTTGAACTATATTTCAACGTTTTTTGATGGTTCTGAGACACCAAACACACTTAAAGCATGCAGAATCGACTCAGAATAGGAAAAGGAGACGTTTAGGTCAATTTTATGCATTCTGGCGTTCGTAGATACAAGAAAACTGTTAAAATTCTTCAGAAACGTCACTTTTGAAGTGTTTTCTTGTACTTTTAAGCCAATCAGATACCCTACGGGCTCGGAAAGTGCAACGAAACCATCAAATTTTAGCTAGAAACTGTATTTTTGTCGATTTTTATTGAATTTGAACTAGTAATGAATTATTTCCACCCAACTATTTGGTTTATCGAAAGGACCGCAGCATAATAAATAGTAAAATGTTAAGAGGAGGAGGTGTCCTTCTGGGTGTTAACTCTACTTTACGAGCTTCTGTTTTGGATTTTACTCCAATTACCGATTTAATTTCCAACATCGACATTGTAGGCATAAAATTAATAACCAGGCATCATAGAAAAGTTTTCATAATTGTTGTCTATATACCACCTTCTACATCTCTTGAGAATATGGAATTATTTTTTGATGCGTTTAACTCTCTGAATAATTTTTCGGATACCGATGATGTAATAGTTTTTGGCGACTTTAACATTCCTGATTTTGTGGATAAAGCTACTGATGGTTTCAGTATTCTGCTAAATAATTTTCAGCAGTTCCATAATATACAGCAATATAATTATTTGCGTAATTTTCATAATCATGTTTTAGATCTCATATTTTCAAATGTTACATGTACTATCTGTAAACTACTCTCCCCTTTTGTAGAAGAGGATCGTCATCACCCGGCCTTGTACATTAATATACATATAAGATCTAACGATCTCTTTTATTTTAACATAAATGCTGAGACTGAAACATTTAACTTTAAGAAGGCCAATTTCCAGCGAATGTATGATATGTTTCTAGATGTTGATTGGTCTTTGTTATATAATACAACAGATGTTGATGATGCATGCTCAATATTTTATCAACAACTAAATGCAATTTTCCAAGCAACTGTTCCCAAGTTGCGTATTAAATCAAAACAACGGCATTATCCACAATGGTTTAATTTGGAAGTTATTTCTGCATTACATAATAAGCGTTTGGCGTTTAAACAGTATAAAAGGCTAAAAACAACTGAATCTTATGAACAATTTAAATATTATCGATCTTATTCTAAACAGCTTATATTTAACTCGTACAAGGATTATATGTCAGACATTGAGAATCGTCTTCACAGGGATCCAAAAGGTTTTAGGGGATATATTCAAAAGAAAAGAGGGAATTCGCGTATTCCTAGTTCCATGCACTACAATAATCGAAATCTTGACCAGCCAAATCTTATTGTAAATGCTTTCGCTGAATATTTTAACTCTGTTTATGTTCTTTCCAAGTCTTGTAGTAGGGCTGATGATTTTACTAGCGAGTCAGGTTCGATTACCCCTCCTCAGATAACAGAAAAGGATATTTTAACTGCCTTAAGGAACGCAAAAAATACATTAACAATGGGTCCTGATGGAGTTCCCAGTTTTTTGCTGAAAGATTGTGCCACAGTTTTCGTCCAGCCATTGAACTATCTATTTAAGTTGATAATAACAACATCCACTTTTCCGACAATATGGAAATCGGCTATTATCTGCCCAATTCTTAAGAAGGGCGACAAGACGAATATAGGAAATTATAGACCCATATCACTGCTCTGCAATTTTTCCAAGATCTTCGAGACTATAGTATACAAGCACATTTATTCTGGGGTTAAAATGTACATTTCTCCCCTGCAACATGGGTTTATCGATAGGCGCTCCACTATAACGAACTTGGTCTGTTTTACGCAGTTTACAGCCGAGGCAATTGATGAAAGAAAGCAAGTTGATGCAGTTTATCTTGATTTTCAAAAGGCGTTTGATCAAATAGATCACTACATATTGTTGCACAAGTTAAAAGCATTTGGATTCACTGATTCTCTCATCAATTTGTTTAAATCGTACTTGTTAAACAGAGACCAATGTGTCCGATATCAATGTCATACGTCCAAGAAAATACATCCTACTTCTGGTGTGCCCCAGGGCTCGAATTTGGGCCCGTTGTTGTTCTTGCTGTTTGTTAATGACATCACTAATACTGTATCAACCGATAGTCTACTCTTTGCAGATGATTACAAAATTTATAAAATAATAACATCGATCAAAGACTGTATCGCCCTTCAAAATGACCTCAATAAAATCTTTCAATGGTGTCAAAGAAATCGTCTCTTTCTGAATATTCAGAAATGCTTGGTAATATCGTATTGTCGTAAAAAGTCGCCTCTTCATTTTCAATACGTTATAGACGCTATCGATTTAAAACGACAGGATTCTGTAACAGATCTTGGCATACTGTTTGATGCTAAACTTACCTTTGTTCCACACATTAACCATATTGTTTCTAAAGCGTATAAAACCTATGGATTTATTTATAGAAACACAAAGGACTTCACTAAGATACAGACCCGTAAAGCATTGTTCTTTTCGTTAGTTAGATCTCAACTAGAGTACGGAGCGATTGTGTGGCATCCTATTTACCAAGTACATATTAAACACATTGAATCTGTTCAGCGGTTATTCCTAAAGTATCTCTTATTTTGTGAAGATAGAGCGTATCCTCCTAGAGGTTATAATCATGCTCATTTACTCAATCGGTTTAAGATTAATTCCTTACACACTAGAAGAATTATTGCTGGGGTACGATTTCTAACGAATTTAATCAACAACAAAATTGACAGTATGTGTTTGCTGGCTAAGCTAAACTTCCTAGTTCCTAGATACAATTCACGTCAACATGATTTGTTCTACTGTCTGCCATGTAATAGCAATATCCTTAAAAAATCACCGATTTATTCCATTTGCAAAGTATGTAATCTGATTTTTCGGAACTGCGATTTCACTGATAATTTTTCAATTATAATTGATAAAATTGTTACAATATTTGGACTATGAGGTATTATTTCCTGGGTTTTGATTTTTGTTTTCAATATATTCTTTCATCTAAAATTACATTATTTTTATTACATAATTATTTGCACATTTCTTCTCTAATCGTTTGGTTTTTTTTTTGTTTCTCTTTCCCTTTAATTGGGATTACCCCGTTGGGAAAGATTTAACTAATAATAATAATAATAATAATAATAATAATATATTTCAACGTTTTTTGATGGTTCTGAGCCACCAAACACACTTAAAGCATGCAGAATCGACTCAGAATAGGAAAAGGAGACGTTTAGGTCAATTTTATGCATTCTGGCGTTCGTAGATACAAGAAAACTGTTAAAATTCTTCAGAAACGTCACTTTTGAAGGGTTTTCTTGTACTTTTAAGCCAATCAGATACCCTACGGGCTCGGAAAGTGCAACGAAACCATCAAATTTTAGCTAGAAACTGTATTTTTGTCGACTTTTATTGAATTTGAACTATATTTCAACGTTTTTTGATGGTTCTGAGCCACCAAACACACTTAAAGCATGCAGAATCGACTCAGAATAGGAAAAGGAGACGTTTAGGTCAATTTTATGCATTCTGGCGTTCGTAGATACAAGAAAACTGTTAAAATTCTTCAGAGACGTCACTTTTGAAGTGTTTTCTTGTACTTTTAAGCTAATCAGATACCCTACGGGCTCGGAAAGTGCAACGAAACCATCAAATTTTAGCTAGAAACTGTATTTTTGTCGATTTTTATTGAATTTGAACTATATTTCAACGTTTTTTGATGGTTCTGAGCCACCAAACACACTTAAAGCATGCAGAATCGACTCAGAATAGGAAAAGGAGACGTTTAGGTCAATTTTATGCATTCTGGCGTTCGTAGATACAAGAAAACTGTTAAAATTCTTCAGAAACGTCACTTTTGAAGTGTTTTCTTGTACTTTTAAGCCAATCAGATACCCTACGAGCTCGGAAAGTGCAACGAAACCATCAAATTTTAGCTAGAAACTGTATTTTTGTCGATTTTTATTGAATTTGAACTATATTTCAACGTTTTTTGATGGTTCTGAGCCACCAAACACACTTAAAGCATGCAGAATCGACTCGGAATAGGAAAAGGAGACGTTTAGGTCAATTTTAAGCATTCTGGCGTTCGTAGATACAAGAAAACTGTTAAAATTCTTCAGAAACGTCACTTTTGAAGTGTTTTCTTGTACTTTTAAGCCAATCAGATACCCTACGGGCTCGGAAAGTGCAACGAAACCATCAAATTTTAGCTAGAAACTGTATTTTTGTCGATTTTTATTGAATTTGAACTATATTTCAACGTTTTTTGATGGTTCTGAGCCACCAAACACACTTAAAGCATGCAGAATCGACTCAGAATAGGAAAAGGAGACGTTTAGGTCAATTTTATGCATTCTGGCGTTCGTAGATACAAGAAAACTGTTAAAATTCTTCAGAAACGTCACTTTTGAAGTGTTTTCTTGTACTTTTAAGCCAATCAGATACCCTATGGGCTCGGAAAGTGCAACGAAACCATCAAATTTTAGCTAGAAACTGTATTTTTGTCGATTTTTATTGAATTTGAACTATATTTCAACGTTTTTTGATGGTTCTGAGCCACCAAACACACTTAAAGCATGCAGAATCGACTCAGAATAGGAAAAGGAGACGTTTAGGTCAATTTTATGCATTCTGGCGTTCGTAGATACAAGAAAACTGTTAAAATTCTTCAGGAACGTCACTTTTGAAGTGTTTTCTTGTACTTTTAAGCCAATCAGATACCCTACGGGCTCGGAAAGTGCAACGAAACCATCAAATTTTAGCTAGAAACTGTATTTTTGTCGATTTTTATTGAATTTGAACTATATTTCAACGTTTTTTGATGGTTCTGAGCCACCAAACACACTTAAAGCATGCAGAATCGACTCAGAATAGGAAAAGGAGACGTTTAGGTCAATTTTATGCATTCTGGCGTTCGTAGATACAAGAAAACTGTTAAAATTCTTCAGAAACGTCACTTTTGAAGTGTTTTCTTGTACTTTTAAGCCAATCAGATACCCTACGGGCTCGGAAAGTGCAACGAAACCATCAAATTTTAGCTAGAAACTGTATTTTTGTCGATTTTTATTGAATTTGAACTATATTTCAACGTTTTTTGATGGTTCTGAGCCACCAAACACACTTAAAGCATGCAGAATCGACTCAGAATAGGAAAAGGAGACGTTTAGGTCAATTTTATGCATTCTGGCGTTCGTAGATACAAGAAAACTGTTAAAATTCTTCAGAAACGTCACTTTTGAAGTGTTTTCTTGTACTTTTAAGCCAATCAGATACCCTACGGGCTCGGAAAGTGCAACGAAACCATCAAATTTTAGCTAGAAACTGTATTTTTGTCGATTTTTATTGAATTTGAACTATTTTTCAACGTTTTTTGATGGTTCTGAGCCACCAAACACACTTAAAGCATGCAGAATCGACTCAGAATAGGAAAAGGAGACGTTTAGGTCAATTTTATGCATTCTGGCGTTCGTAGATACAAGAAAACTGTTAAAATTCTTCAGAAACGTCACTTTTGAAGTGTTTTCTTGTACTTTTAAGCCAATCAGATACCCTACGGGCTCGGAAAGTGCAACGAAACCATCAAATTTTAGCTAGAAACAGTATTTTTGTCGATTTTTATTGAATTTGAGCTATATTTCAACGCTTTTTGATGGTTCTGAGCCACCAAACACACTTAAAGCATGCAGAATCGACTCAGAATAGGAAAAGGAGACGTTTAGGTCAATTTTATGCATTCTGGCGTTCGTAGATACAAGAAAACTGTTAAAATTCTTCAGAAACGTCACTTTTGAAGTGTTTTCTTGTACTTTTAAGCCAATCAGATACCCTACGGGCTCGGAAAGTGCAACGAAACCATCAAATTTTAGCTAGAAACAGTATTTTTGTCGATTTTTATTGAATTTGAACTATATTTCAACGTTTTTTGATGGTTCTGAGCCACCAAACACACTTAAAGCATGCAGAATCGACTCAGAATAGGAAAAGGAGACGTTTAGGTCAATTTTATGCATTCTGGCGTTCGTAGATACAAGAAAACTGTTAAAATTCATCAGAAACGTCACTTTTGAAGTGTTTTCTTGTACTTTTAAGCCAATCAGATACCCTACGGGCTCGGAAAGTGCAACGAAACCTTCAAATTTTAGCTAGAAACTGTATTTTTGTCGATTTTTATTGAATTTGAACTATATTTCAACGTTTTTTGATGGTTCTGAGCCACCAAACACACTTAAAGCATGCAGAATCGACTCAGAATAGGAAAAGGAGACGTTTAGGTCAATTTTATGCATTCTGGCGTTCGTAGATACAAGAAAACTGTTAAAATTCTTCAGAAACGTCACTTTTGAAGTGTTTTCTTGTACTTTTAAGCCAATCAGATACCCTACGGGCTCGGAAAGTGCAACGAAACCATCAAATTTTAGCTAGAAACTGTATTTTTGTCGATTTTTATTGAATTTGAACTATATTTCAAAGTTTTTTGATGGTTCTGAGCCACCAAACACACTTAAAGCATGCAGAATCGACTCAGAATAGGAAAAGGAGACGTTTAGGTCAATTTTATGCATTCTGGCGTTCGTAGATACAAGAAAACTGTTAAAATTCTTCAGAAACGTCACTTTTGAAGTGTTTTCTTGTACTTTTAAGCCAATCAGATACCCTACGGGCTCGGAAAGTGCAACGAAACCATCAAATTTTAGCTAGAAACTGTATTTTTGTCGATTTTTATTGAATTTGAACTATATTTCAACGTTTTTCGATGGTTCTGAGCCACCAAACACACTTAAAGCATGCAGAATCGACTCAGAATAGGAAAAGGAGACGTTTAGGTCAATTTTATGCATTCTGGCGTTCGTAGATACAAGAAAACTGATAAAATTCTTCAGAAACGTCACTTTTGAAGTGTTTTCTTGTACTTTTAAGCCAATCAGATACCCTACGGGCTCGGAAAGTGCAACGAAACCATCAAATTTTAGCTAGAAACTGTATTTTTGTCGATTTTTATTGAATTTGAACTATATTTCAACGTTTTTTGATGGTTCTGAGCCACCAAACACACTTAAAGCATGTAGAATCGACTCAGAATAGGAAAAGGAGACGTTTAGGTCAATTTTATGCATTCTGGCGTTCGTAGATACAAGAAAACTGTTAAAATTCTTCAGAAACGTCACTTTTGAAGTGTTTTCTTGTACTTTTAAGCCAATCAGATACCCTACGGGCTCGGAAAGTGCAACGAAACCATCAAATTTTAGCTAGAAACTGTATTTTTGTCGATTTTTATTGAATTTGAACTATATTTCAACGTTTTTTGATGGTTCTGAGCCACCAAACACACTTAAAGCACGCAGAATCGACTCAGAATAGGAAAAGGAGACGTTTAGGTCAATTTTATGCATTCTGGCGTTCGTAGATACAAGAAAACTGTTAAAATTCTTCAGAAACGTCACTTTTGAAGTGTTTTCTTGTACTTTTAAGCCAATCAGATACCCTACGGGCTCGGAAAGTGCAACGAAACCATCAAATTTTAGCTAGAAACTGTATTTTTGTCGATTTTTATTGAATTTGAACTATATTTCAACGTTTTTTGATGGTTCTGAGCCACCAAACACACTTAAAGCATGCAGAATCGACTCAGAATAGGAAAAGGAGACGTTTAGGTCAATTTTATGCATTCTGGCGTTCGTAGATACAAGAAAACTGTTAAAATTCTTCAGAAACGTCACTTTTGAAGTGTTTTCTTGTACTTTTAAGCCAATCAGATACCCTACGGGCTCGGAAAGTGCAACGAAACCATCAAATTTTAGCTAGAAACTGTATTTTTGTCGATTTTTATTGAATTTGAACTATATTTCAACGTTTTTTGATGGTTCTGAGCCACCAAACACACTTAAAGCATGCAGAATCGACTCAGAATAGTAAAAGGAGACGTTTAGGTCAATTTTATGCATTCTGGCGTTCGTAGATACAAGAAAACTGTTAAAATTCTTCAGAAACGTCACTTTTGAAGTGTTTTCTTGTACTTTTAAGCCAATCAGATACCCTACGGGCTCGGAAAGTGCAACGAAACCATCAAATTTTAGCTAGAAACTGTATTTTTGTCGATTTTTATTGAATTTGAACTATATTTCAACGTTTTTTGATGGTTCTGAGCCACCAAACACACTTAAAGCATGCAGAATCGACTCAGAATAGGAAAAGGAGACGTTTAGGTCAATTTTATGCATTCTGGCGTTCGTAGATACAAGAAAACTGTTAAAATTCTTCAGAAACGTCACTTTTGAAGTGTTTTCTTGTACTTTTAAGCCAATCAGATACCCTACGGGCTCGGAAAGTGCAACGAAACCATCAAATTTTAGCTAGAAACTGTATTTTTGTCGATTTTTATTGAATTTGAACTATATTTCAACGTTTTTTGATGGTTCTGAGCCACCAAACACACTTAAAGCATGCAGAATCGACTCAGAATAGGAAAAGGAGACGTTTAGGTCAATTTTATGCATTCTGGCGTTCGTAGATACAAGAAAACTGTTAAAATTCTTCAGAAACGTCACTTTTGAAGTGTTTTCTTGTACTTTTAAGCCAATCAGATACCCTACGGGCTCGGAAAGTGCAACGAAACCATCAAATTTTAGCTAGAAACTGTATTTTTGTCGATTTTTATTGAATTTGAACTATATTTCAACGTTTTTTGATGGTTCTGAGCCACCAAACACACTTAAAGCATGCAGAATCGACTCAGAATAGGAAAAGGAGACGTTTAGGTCAATTTTATGCATTCTGGCGTTCGTAGATACAAGAAAACTGTTAAAATTCTTCAGAAACGTCACTTTTGAAGTGTTTTCTTGTACTTTTAAGCCAATCAGATACCCTACGGGCTCGGAAAGTGCAACGAAACCATCAAATTTTAGCTAGAAACTGTATTTTTGTCGATTTTTATTGAATTTGAACTATATTTCAACGTTTTTTGATGGTTCTGAGCCACCAAACACACTTAAAGCATGCAGAATCGACTCAGAATAGGAAAAGGAGACGTTTAGGTCAATTTTATGCATTCTGGCGTTCGTAGATACAAGAAAACTGTTAAAATTCTTCAGAAACGTCACTTTTGAAGTGTTTTCTTGTACTTTTAAGCCAATCAGATACCCTACGGGCTCGGAAAGTGCAACGAAACCATCAAATTTTAGCTAGAAACTGTATTTTTGTCGATTTTTATTGAATTTGAACTATATTTCAACGTTTTTTGATGGTTCTGAGCCACCAAACACACTTAAAGCATGCAGAATCGACTCAGAATAGGAAAAGGAGACGTTTAGGTCAATTTTATGCATTCTGGCGTTCGTAGATACAAGAAAACTGTTAAAATTCTTCAGAAACGTCACTTTTGAAGTGTTTTCTTGTACTTTTAAGCCAATCAGATACCTTACGGGCTCGGAAAGTGCAACGAAACCATCAAATTTTAGCTAGAAACTGTATTTTTGTCGATTTTTATTGAATTTGAACTATATTTCAACGTTTTTTGATGGTTCTGAGCCACCAAACACACTTAAAGCATGCAGAATCGACTCAGAATAGGAAAAGGAGACGTTTAGGTCAATTTTAAGCATTCTGGCGTTCGTAGATACAAGAAAACTGTTAAAATTCTTCAGAAACGTCACTTTTGAAGTGTTTTCTTGTACTTTTAAGCCAATCAGATACCCTACGGGCTCGGAAAGTGCAACGAAACCATCACATTTTAGCTAGAAACTGTATTTTTGTCGATTTTTATTGAATTTGAACTATATTTCAACGTTTTTTGATGGTTCTGAGCCACCAAACACACTTAAAGCATGCAGAATCGACTCAGAATAGTAAAAGGAGACGTTTAGGTCAATTTTATGCATTCTGGCGTTCGTAGATACAAGAAAACTGTTAAAATTCTTCAGAAACGTCACTTTTGAAGTGTTTTCTTGTACTTTTAAGCCAATCAGATACCCTACGGGCTCGGAAAGTGCAACGAAACCATCAAATTTTAGCTAGAAACTGTATTTTTGTGGATTTTTATTGAATTTGAACTATATTTCAACGTTTTTTGATGGTTCTGAGCCACCAAACACACTTAAAGCATGCAGAATCGACTCAGAATAGGAAAAGGAGACGTTTAGGTCAATTTTATGCATTCTGGCGTTCGTAGATACAAGAAAACTGTTAAAATTCTTCAGAAACGTCACTTTTGAAGTGTTTTCTTGTACTTTTAAGCCAATCAGATACCCTACGGGCTCGGAAAGTGCAACGAAACCATCAAATTTTAGCTAGAAACTGTATTTTTGTCGATTTTTATTGAATTTGAACTATATTTCAACGTTTTTTGATGGTTCTGAGCCACCAAACACACTTAAAGCATGCAGAATCGACTCAGAATAGGAAAAGGAGACGTTTAGGTCAATTTTATGCATTCTGGCGTTCGTAGATACAAGAAAACTGTTAAAATTCTTCAGAAACGTCACTTTTGAAGTGTTTTCTTGTACTTTTAAGCCAATCAGATACCCTACGGGCTGGGAAAGTGCAACGAAACCATCAAATTTTAGCTAGAAACTGTATTTTTGTCGATTTTTATTGAATTTGAATTATATTTCAACGTTTTTTGATGGTTCTGAGCCACCAAACACACTTAAAGCATGCAGAATCGACTCAGAATAGGAAAAGGAGACGTTTAGGTCAATTTTATGGATTCTGGCGTTCGTAGATACAAGAAAACTGTTAAAATTCTTCAGAAACGTCACTTTTGAAGTGTTTTCTTGTACTTTTAAGCCAATCAGATACCCTACGGGCTCGGAAAGTGCAACGAAACCATCAAATTTTAGCTAGAAACTGTATTTTTGTCGATTTTTATTGAATTTGAACTATATTTCAACGTTTTTTGATGGTTCTGAGCCACCAAACACACTTAAAGCACGCAGAATCGACTCAGAATAGGAAAAGGAGACGTTTAGGTCAATTTTATGCATTCTGGCGTTCGTAGATACAAGAAAACTGTTAAAATTCTTCAGAAACGTCACTTTTGAAGTGTTTTCTTGTACTTTTAAGCCAATCAGATACCCTACGGGCTCGGAAAGTGCAACGAAACCATCAAATTTTAGCTAGAAACTGTATTTTTGTCGATTTTTATTGAATTTGAACTATATTTCAACGTTTTTTGATGGTTCTGAGCCACCAAACACACTTAAAGCATGCAGAATCGACTCAGAATAGGAAAAGGAGACGTTTAGGTCAATTTTATGCATTCTGGCGTTCGTAGATACAAGAAAACTGTTAAAATTCTTCAGAAACGTCACTTTTGAAGTGTTTTCTTGTACTTTTAAGCCAATCAGATACCCTACGGGCTCGGAAAGTGCAACGAAACCATCAAATTTTAGCTAGAAACTGTATTTTTGTCGATTTTTATTGAATTTGAACTATATTTCAACGTTTTTTGATGGTTCTGAGCCACCAAACACACTTAAAGCATGCAGAATCGACTCAGAATAGGAAAAGGAGACGTTTAGGTCAATTTTATGCATTCTGGCGTTCGTAGATACAAGAAAACTGTTAAAATTCTTCAGAAACGTCACTTTTGAAGTGTTTTCTTGTACTTTTAAGCCAATCAGATACCCTACGGGCTCGGAAAGTGCAACGAAACCATCAAATCTTAGCTAGAAACTGTATTTTTGTCGATTTTTATTGAATTTGAACTATATTTCAACGTTTTTTGATGGTTCTGAGCCACCAAACACACTTAAAGCATGCAGAATCGACTCAGAATAGGAAAAGGAGACGTTTAGGTCAATTTTATGCATTCTGGCGTTCGTAGATACAAGAAAACTGTTAAAATTCTTCAGAAACGTCACTTTTGAAGTGTTTTCTTGTACTTTTAAGCCAATCAGATACCCTACGGGCTCGGAAAGTGCAACGAAACCATCAAATTTTAGCTAGAAACTGTATTTTTGTCGGTTTTTATTGAATTTGAACTATATTTCAACGTTTTTTGATGGTTCTGAGCCACCAAACACACTTAAAGCATGAAGAATCGACTCAGAATAGGAAAAGGAGAAGTTTAGGTCAATTTTATGCATTCTGGCGTTCGTAGATACAAGAAAACTGTTAAAATTCTTCAGAAACGTCACTTTTGAAGTGTTTTCTTGTACTTTTAAGCCAATCAGATACCCTACGGGCTCGGAAAGTGCAACGAAACCATCAAATTTTAGCTAGAAACTGTATTTTTGTCGATTTTTATTGAATTTGAACTATATTTCAACGTTTTTTGATGGTTCTGAGCCACCAAACACACTTAAAGCATGCAGAATCGACTCAGAATAGGAAAAGGAGACGTTTAGGTCAATTTTATGCATTCTGGCGTTCGTAGATACAAGAAAACTGTTAAAATTCTTCAGAAACGTCACTTTTGAAGTGTTTTCTTGTACTTTTAAGCCAATCAGATACCCTACGGGCTCGGAAAGTGCAACGAAACCATCAAATTTTAGCTAGAAACTGTATTTTTGTCGACTTTTATTGAATTTGAACTATATTTCAACGTTTGTTGATGGTTCTGAGCCACCAAACACACTTAAAGCATGCAGAATCGACTCAGAATAGGAAAAGGAGACGTTTAGGTCAATTTTATGCATTCTGGCGTTCGTAGATACAAGAAAACTGTTAAAATTCTTCAGAAACGTCACTTTTGAAGTGTTTTCTTGTACTTTTAAGCCAATCAGATACCCTACGGGCTCGGAAAGTGCAACGAAACCATCAAATTTTAGCTAGAAACTGTATTTTTGTCGATTTTTATTGAATTTGAACTATATTTCAACGTTTTTTGATGGTTCTGAGCCACCAAACACACTTAAAGCATGCAGAATCGACTCAGAATAGGAAAAGGAGACGTTTAGGTCAATTTTATGCATTCTGGCGTTCGTAGATACAAGAAAACTGTTAAAATTCTTCAGAAACGTCACTTTTGAAGTGTTTTCTTGTACTTTTAAGCCAATCAGATACCCTACGGGCTCGGAAAGTGCAACGAAACCATCAAATTTTAGCTAGAAACTGTATTTTTGTCGATTTTTATTGAATTTGAACTATATTTCAACGTTTTTTGATGGTTCTGAGCCACCAAACACACTTAAAGCATGCAGAATCGACTCAGAATAGGAAAAGGAGACGTTTAGGTCAATTTAATGCATTCTGGCGTTCGTAGATACAAGAAAACTGTTAAAATTCTTCAGAAACGTCACTTTTGAAGTGTTTTCTTGTACTTTTAAGCCAATCAGATACCCTACGGGCTCGGAAAGTGCAACGAAACCATCAAATTTTAGCTAGAAACTGTATTTTTGTCGATTTTTATTGAATTTGAACTATATTTCAACGTTTTTTGATGGTTCTGAGCCACCAAACACACTTAAAGCATGCAGAATCGACTCAGAATAGGAAAAGGAGACGTTTAGGTCAATTTTATGCATTCTGGCGTTCGTAGATACAAGAAAACTGTTAAAATTCTTCAGAAACGTCACTTTTGAAGTGTTTTCTTGTACTTTTAAGCCAATCAGATACCCAACGGGCTCGGAAAGTGCAACGAAACCATCAAATTTTAGCTAGAAACTGTATTTTTGTCGATTTTTATTGAATTTGAACTATATTTCAACGTTTTTTGATGGTTCTGAGCCACCAAACACACTTAAAGCATGCAGAATCGACTCAGAATAGGAAAAGGAGACGTTTAGGTCAATTTTATGCATTCTGGCGTTCGTAGATACAAGAAAACTGTTAAAATTCTTCAGAAACGTCACTTTTGAAGTGTTTTCTTGTACTTTTAAGCCAATCAGATACCCTACGGGCTCGGAAAGTGCAACGAAACCATCAAATTTTAGCTAGAAACTGTATTTTTGTCGATTTTTATTGAATTTGAACTATATTTCAACGTTTTTTGATGGTTCTGAGCCACCAAACACACTTAAAGCATGCAGAATCGACTCAGAATAGGAAAAGGAGACGTTTAGGTCAATTTTATGCATTCTGGCGTTCGTAGATACAAGAAAACTGTTAAAATTCTTCAGAAACGTCACTTTTGAAGTGTTTTCTTGTACTTTTAAGCCAATCAGATGCCCTACGGGCTCGGAAAGTGCAACGAAACCATCAAATTTTAGCTAGAAACTGTATTTTTGTCGATTTTTATTGAATTTGAACTATATTTCAACGTTTTTTGATGGTTCTGAGCCACCAAACACACTTAAAGCATGCAGAATCGACTCAGAATAGGAAAACGAGACGTTTAGGTCAATTTTATGCATTCTGGCGTTCGTAGATACAAGAAAACTGTTAAAATTCTTCAGAAACGTCACTTTCGAAGTGTTTTCTTGTACTTTTAAGCCAATCAGATACCCTACGGGCTCGGAAAGTGCAACGAAACCATCAAATTTTAGCTAGAAACTGTATTTTTGTCGATTTTTATTGAATTTGAACTATATTTCAACGTTTTTTGATGGTTCTGAGCCACCAAACACACTTAAAGCATGCAGAATCGACTCAGAATAGGAAAAGGAGACGTTTAGGTCAATTTTATGCATTCTGGCGTTCGTAGATACAAGAAGACTGTTAAAATTCTTCAGAAACGTCACTTTTGAAGTGTTTTCTTGTACTTTTAAGCCAATCAGATACCCTACGGGCTCGGAAAGTGCAACGAAACCATCAAATTTTAGCTAGAAACTGTATTTTTGTCGATTTTTATTGAATTTGAACTATATTTCAACGTTTTTTGATGGTTCTGAGCCACCAAAAACACTTAAAGCATGCAGAATCGACTCAGAATAGGAAAAGGAGACGTTTAGGTCAATTTTATGCATTCTGGCGTTCGTAGATACAAGAAAACTGTTAAAATTCTTCAGAAACGTCACTTTTGAAGTGTTTTCTTGTACTTTTAAGCCAATCAGATACCCTACGGGCTCGGAAAGTGCAACGAAACCATCAAATTTTAGCTAGAAACTGTATTTTTGTCGATTTTTATTGAATTTGAACTATATTTCAACGTTTTTTGATGGTTCTGAGCCACCAAACACACTTAAAGCATGCAGAATCGACTCAGAATAGGAAAAGGAGACGTTTAGGTCAATTTTATGCATTCTGGCGTTCGTAGATGCAAGAAAACTGTTAAAATTCTTCAGAAACGTCACTTTTGAAGTGTTTTCTTGTACTTTTAAGCCAATCAGATACACTACGGGCTCGGAAAGTGCAACGAAACCATCAAATTTTAGCTAGAAACTGTATTTTTGTCGATTTTTATTGAATTTGAACTATATTTCAACGTTTTTTGATGGTTCTGAGCCACCAAACACACTTAAAGCATGCAGAATCGACTCAGAATAGGAAAAGGAGACGTTTAGGTCAATTTTATGCATTCTGGCGTTCGTAGATACAAGAAAACTGTTAAAATTCTTCAGAAACGTCACTTTTGAAGTGTTTTCTTGTACTTTTAAGCCAATCAGATACCCTACGGACTCGGAAAGTGCAACGAAACCATCAAATTTTAGCTAGAAACTGTATTTTTGTCGATTTTTATTGAATTTGAACTATATTTCAACGTTTTTTGATGGTTCTGAGCCACCAAACACACTTAAAGCATGCAGAATCGACTCAGAATAGGAAAAGGAGACGTTTAGGTCAATTTTATGCATTCTGGCGTTCGTAGATACAAGAAAACTGTTAAAATTCTTCAGAAACGTCACTTTTGAAGTGTTTTCTTGTACTTTTAAGCCAATCAGATACCCTACGGGCTCGGAAAGTGCAACGAAACCATCAAATTTTAGCTAGAAACTGTATTTTTGTCGATTTTTATTGAATTTGAACTATATTTCAACGTTTTTTGATGGTTCTGAGCCACCAAACACACTTAAAGCATGCAGAATCGACTCAGAATAGGAAAAGGAGACGTTTAGGTCAATTTTATGCATTCTGGCGTTCGTAGATACAAGAAAACTGTTAAAATTCTTCAGAAACGTCACTTTTGAAGTGTTTTCTTGTACTTTTAAGCCAATCAGATACCCTACGGGGTCGGAAAGTGCAACGAAACCATCAAATTTTAGCTAGAAACTGTATTTTTGTCGATTTTTATTGAATTTGAACTATATTTCAACGTTTTTTGATGGTTCTGAGCCACCAAACACACTTAAAGCATGCAGAATCGACTCAGAATAGGAAAAGGAGACGTTTAGGACAATTTTATGCATTCTGGCGTTCGTAGATACAAGAAAACTGTTAAAATTCTTCAGAAACGTCACTTTTGAAGTGTTTTCTTGTACTTTTAAGCCAATCAGATACCCTACGGGCTCGGAAAGTGCAACGAAACCATCAAATTTTAGCTAGAAACTGTATTTTTGTCGATTTTTATTGAATTTGAACTATATTTCAAAGTTTTTTGATGGTTCTGAGCCACCAAACACACTTAAAGCATGCAGAATCGACTCAGAATAGGAAAAGGAGACGTTTAGGTCAATTTTATGCATTCTGGCGTTCGTAGATACAAGAAAACTGTTAAAATTCTTCAGAAACGTCACTTTTGAAGTGTTTTCTTGTACTTTTAAGCCAATCAGATACCCTACGGGCTCGGAAAGTGCAACGAAACCATCAAATTTTAGCTAGAAACTGTATTTTTGTCGATTTTTATTGAATTTGAACTATATTTCAACGTTTTTTGATGGTTCTGAGCCACCAAACACACTTAAAGCATGCAGAATCGACTCAGAATAGGAAAAGGAGACGTTTAGGTCAATTTTATGCATTCTGGCGTTCATAGATACAAGAAAACTGTTAAAATTCTTCAGAAACGTCACTTTTGAAGTGTTTTCTTGTACTTTTAAGCCAATCAGATACCCTACGGGCTCGGAAAGTGCAACGAAACCATCAAATTTTAGCTAGAAACTGTATTTTTGTCGATTTTTATTGAATTTGAACTATATTTCAACGTTTTTTGATGGTTCTGAGCCACCAAACACACTTAAAGCATGCAGAATCGACTCAGAATAGGAAAAGGAGACGTTTAGGTCAATTTTATGCATTCTGGCGTTCGTAGATACAAGAAAACTGTTAAAATTCTTCAGAAACGTCACTTTTGAAGTGTTTTCTTGTACTTTTAAGCCAATGAGATACCCTACGGGCTCGGAAATTGCAACGAAACCATCAAATTTTAGCTAGAAACTGTATTTTGTCGATTTTTATTGAATTTGAACTATATTTCAACGTTTTTTGATGGTTCTGAGCCACCAAACACACTTAAAGCATGCAGAATCGACTCAGAATAGGAAAAGGAGACGTTTAGGTCAATTTTATGCATTCTGGCGTTCGTAGATACAAGAAAACTGTTAAAATTCTTCAGAAACGTCACTTTTGTTGTGTTTTCTTGTACTTTTAAGCCAATCAGATACCCTACGGGCTCGGAAAGTGCAACGAAACCATCAAATTTTAGCTAGAAACTGTATTTTTGTCGATTTTTATTGAATTTGAACTATATTTCAACGTTTTTTGATGGTTCTGAGCCACCAAACACACTTAAAGCATGCAGAATCGACTCAGAATAGGAAAAGGAGACGTTTAGGTCAATTTTATGCATTCTGGCGTTCGTAGATACAAGAAAACTGTTAAAATTCTTCAGAAACGTCACTTTTGAAGTGTTTTCTTGTACTTTTAAGCCAATCAGATACCCTACGGGCTCGGAAAGTGCAACGAAACCATCAAATTTTAGCTAGAAACTGTATTTTTGTCGATTTTTATTGAATTTGAACTATATTTCAACGTTTTTTGATGGTTCTGAGCCACCAAACACACTTAAAGCATGCAGAATCGACTCAGAATAGGAAAAGGAGACGTTTAGGTCAATTTTATGCATTCTGGCGTTCGTAGATACAAGAAAACTGTTAAAACTCTTCAGAAACGTCACTTTTGAAGTGTTTTCTTGTACTTTTAAGCCAATCAGATACCCTACGGGCTCGGAAAGTGCAACGAAACCATCAAATTTTAGCTAGAAACTGTATTTTTGTCGATTTTTATTGAATTTGAACTATATTTCAACGTTTTTTGATGGTTCTGAGCCACCAAACACACTTAAAGCATGCAGAATCGACTCAGAATAGGAAAAGGAGACGTTTAGGTCAATTTTATGCATTCTGGCGTTCGTAGATACAAGAAAACTGTTAAAATTCTTCAGAAACGTCACTTTTGAAGTGTTTTCTTGTACTTTTAAGCCAATCAGATACCCTACGGGCTCGGAAAGTGCAACGAAACCATCAAATTTTAGCTAGAAACTGTATTTTTGTCGATTTTTATTGAATTTGAACTATATTTCAACGTTTTTTGATGGTTCTGAGCCACCAAACACACTTAAAGCATGTAGAATCGACTCAGAATAGGAAAAGGAGACGTTTAGGTCAATTTTATGCATTCTGGCGTTCGTAGATACAAGAAAACTGTTAAAATTCTTCAGAAACGTCACTTTTGAAGTGTTTTCTTGTACTTTTAAGCCAATCAGATACCCTACGGGCTCGGAAAGTGCAACGAAACCATCAAATTTTCGCTAGAAACTGTATTTTTGTCGATTTTTATTGAATTTGAACTATATTTCAACGTTTTTTGATGGTTCTGAGCCACCAAACACACTTAAAGCATGCAGAATCGACTCAGAATAGGAAAAGGAGACGTTTAGGTCAATTTTATGCATTCTGGCGTTCGTAGATACAAGAAAACTGTTAAAATTCTTCAGAAACGTCACTTTTGAAGTGTTTTCTTGTACTTTTAAGCCAATCAGATACCCTACGGGCTCGGAAAGTGCAACGAAACCATCAAATTTTAGCTAGAAACTGTATTTTTGTCGATTTTTTTTGAATTTGAACTATATTTCAACGTTTTTTGATGGTTCTGAGCCACCAAACACACTTAAAGCATGCAGAATCGACTCAGAATAGGAAAAGGAGACGTTTAGGTCAATTTTATGCATTCTGGCGTTCGTAGATACAAGAAAACTGTTAAAATTCTTCAGAAACGTCACTTTTGAAGTGTTTTCTTGTACTTTTAAGCCAATCAGATACCCTACGGGCTCGGAAAGTGCAACGAAACCATCAAATTTTAGCTAGAAACTGTATTTTTGTCGATTTTTATTGAATTTGAACTATATTTCAACGTTTTTTGATGGTTCTGAGCCACCAAACACACTTAAAGCATGCAGAATCGACTCAGAATAGGAAAAGGAGACGTTTAGGTCAATTTTATGCATTCTGGCGTTCGTAGATACAAGAAAACTGTTAAAATTCTTTAGAAACGTCACTTTTGAAATATTTTCTTGTACTTTTAAGCCAATCAGATACCCTACGGGCTCGGAAAGTGCAACGAAACCATCAAATTTTAGCTAGAAACTGTATTTTTGTCGATTTTTATTGAATTTGAACTATATTTCAACGTTTTTTGATGGTTCTGAGCCACCAAACACACTTAAAGCATGCAGAATCGACTCAGAATAGGAAAAGGAGACGTTTAGGTCAATTTTATGCATTCTGGCGTTCGTAGATACAAGAAAACTGTTAAAATTCTTCAGAAACGTCACTTTTGAAGTGTTTTCTTGTACTTTTAAGCCAATCAGATACCCTACGGGCTCGGAAAGTGCAACGAAACCATCAAATTTTAGCTAGAAACTGTATTTTTGTCGATTTTTATTGAATTTGAACTATATTTCAACGTTTTTTGATGGTTCTGAGCCACCAAACACACTTAAAGCATGCAGAATCGACTCAGAATAGGAAAAGGAGACGTTTAGGTCAATTTTATGCATTCTGGCGTTCGTAGATACAAGAAAACTGTTAAAATTCTTCAGAAACGTCACTTTTGAAGTGTTTTCTTGTACTTTTAAGCCAATCAGATACCCTACGGTCTCGGAAAGTGCAACGAAACCATCAAATTTTAGCTAGAAACTGTATTTTTGTCGATTTTTATTGAATTTGAACTATATTTCAACGTTTTTTGATGGTTCTGAGCCACCAAACACACTTAAAGCATGCAGAATCGATTCAGAATAGGAAAAGGAGACGTTTAGGTCAATTTTATGCATTCTGGCGTTCGTAGATACAAGAAAACTGTTAAAATTCTTCAGAAACGTCACTTTTGAAGTGTTTTCTTGTACTTTTAAGCCAATCAGATACCCTACGGGCTCGGAAAGTGCAACGAAACCATCAAATTTTAGCTAGAAACTGTATTTTTGTCGATTTTTATTGAATTTGAACTATATTTCAAAGTTTTTTGATGGTTCTGAGCCACCAAACACACTTAAAGCATGCAGAATCGACTCAGAATAGGAAAAGGAGACGTTTAGGTCAATTTTATGCATTCTGGGGTTCGTAGATACAAGAAAACTGTTAAAATTCTTCAGAAACGTCACTTTTGAAGTGTTTTCTTGTACTTTTAAGCCAATCAGATACCCTACGGGCTCGGAAAGTGCAACGAAACCATCAAATTTTAGCTAGAAACTGTATTTTTGTCGATTTTTATTGAATTTGAACTATATTTCAACGTTTTTTGATGGTTCTGAGCCACCAAACACACTTAAAGCATGCAGAATCGACTCAGAATAGGAAAAGGAGACGTTTAGGTCAATTTTATGCATTCTGGCGTTCGTAGATACAAGAAAACTGTTAAAATTCTTCAGAAACGTCACTTTTGAAGTGTTTTCTTGTACTTTTAAGCCAATCAGATACCCTACGGGCTCGGAAAGTGCAACGAAACCATCAAATTTTAGCTAGAAACTGTATTTTTGTCGATTTTTATTGAATTTGAACTATATTTCAACGTTTTTTGATGGTTCTGAGCCACCAAACACACTTAAAGCATGCAGAATCGACTCAGAATAGGAAAAGGAGACGTTTAGGTCAATTTTATGCATTCTGGCGTTCGTAGATACAAGAAAACTGTTAAAATTCTTCAGAAACGTCACTTTTGAAGTGTTTTCTTGTACTTTTAAGCCAATCAGATACCCTACGGGCTCGGAAATTGCAACGAAACCATCAAATTTTAGCTAGAAACTGTATTTTTGTCGATTTTTATTGAATTTGAACTATATTTCAACGTTTTTTGATGGTTCTGAGCCACCAAACACACTTAAAGCATGCAGAATCGACTCAGAATAGGAAAAGGAGACGTTTAGGTCAATTTTATGCATTCTGGCGTTCGTAGATACAAGAAAACTGTTAAAATTCTTCAGAAACGTCACTTTTGAAGTGTTTTCTTGTACTTTTAAGCCAATCAGATACCCTACGGGCTCGGAAAGTGCAACGAAACCATCAAATTTTAGCTAGAAACTGTATTTTTGTCGATTTTTATTGAATTTGAACTATATTTCAACGTTTTTTGATGGTTCTGAGCCACCAAACACACTTAAAGCATGCAGAATCGACTCAGAATAGGAAAAGGAGACGTTTAGGTCAATTTTATGCATTCTGGCGTTCGTAGATACAAGAAAACTGTTAAAATTCTTCAGAAACGTCACTTTTGAAGTGTTTTCTTGTACTTTTAAGCCAATCAGATACCCTACGGGCTCGGAAAGTGCAACGAAACCATCAAATTTTAGCTAGAAACTGTATTTTTGTCGATTTTTATTGAATTTGAACTATATTTCAACGTTTTTTGATGGTTCTGAGCCACCAAACACACTTAAAGCATGCAGAATCGACTCAGAATAGGAAAAGGAGACGTTTAGGTCAATTTTATGCATTCTGGCGTTCGTAGATACAAGAAAACTGTTAAAACTCTTCAGAAACGTCACTTTTGAAGTGTTTTCTTGTACTTTTAAGCCAATCAGATACCCTACGGGCTCGGAAAGTGCAACGAAACCATCAAATTTTCGCTAGAAACTGTATTTTTGTCGATTTTTATTGAATTTGAACTATATTTCAACGTTTTTTGATGGTTCTGAGCCACCAAACACACTTAAAGCATGCAGAATCGACTCAGAATAGGAAAAGGAGACGTTTAGGTCAATTTTATGCATTCTGGCGTTCGTAGATACAAGAAAACTGTTAAAATTCTTCAGAAACGTCACTTTTGAAGTGTTTTCTTGTACTTTTAAGCCAATCAGATACCCTACGGGCTCGGAAAGTGCAACGAAACCATCAAATTTTAGCTAGAAACTGTATTTTTGTCGATTTTTATTGAATTTGAACTATATTTCAACGTTTTTTGATGGTTCTGAGCCACCAAACACACTTAAAGCATGCAGAATCGACTCAGAATAGGAAAAGGAGACGTTTAGGTCAATTTTATGCATTCTGGCGTTCGTAGATACAAGAAAACTGTTAAAATTCTTCAGAAACGTCACTTTTGAAGTGTTTTCTTGTACTTTTAAGCCAATCAGATACCCTACGGGCTCGGAAAGTGCAACGAAACCATCAAATTTTAGCTAGAAACTGTATTTTTGTCGATTTTTATTGAATTTGAACTATATTTCAACGTTTTTTGATGGTTCTGAGCCACCAAACACACTTAAAGCATGCAGAATCGACTCAGAATAGGAAAAGGAGACGTTTAGGTCAATTTTATGCATTCTGGCGTTCGTAGATACAAGAAAACTGTTAAAATTCTTCAGAAACGTCACTTTTGAAGTGTTTTCTTGTACTTTTAAGCCAATCAGATACCCAACGGGCTCGGAAAGTGCAACGAAACCATCAAATTTTAGCTAGAAACTGTATTTTTGTCGATTTTTATTGAATTTGAACTATATTTCAACGTTTTTTGATGGTTCTGAGCCACCAAACACACTTAAAGCATGCAGAATCGACTCAGAATAGGAAAAGGAGACGTTTAGGTCAATTTTATGCATTCTGGCGTTCGTAGACACAAGAAAACTGTTAAAATTCTTCAGAAACGTCACTTTTTAAGTGTTTTCTTGTACTTTTAAGCCAATCAGATACCCTACGGGCTCGGAAAGTGCAACGAAACCATCAAATTTTAGCTAGAAACTGTATTTTTGTCGATTTTTATTGAATTTGAACTATATTTCAATGTTTTTTGATGGTTCTGAGCCACCAAACACACTTAAAGCATGCAGAATCGACTCAGAATAGGAAAAGGAGACGTTTAGGTCAATTTTATGCATTCTGGCGTTCGTAGATACAAGAAAACTGTTAAAATTCTTCAGAAACGTCACTTTTGAAGTGTTTTCTTGTACTTTTAAGCCAATCAGATACCCTACGGGCTCGGAAAGTGCAACGAAACCATCAAATTTTAGCTAGAAACTGTATTTTTGTCGATTTTTATTGAATTTGAACTATATTTCAACGTTTTTTGATGGTTCTGAGCCACCAAACACACTTAAAGCATGCAGAATCGACTCAGAATAGGAAAAGGAGACGTTTAGGTCAATTTTATGCATTCTGGCGTTCGTAGATACAAGAAAACTGTTAAAATTCTTCAGAAACGTCACTTTTGAAGTGTTTTCTTGTACTTTTAAGCCAATCAGATACCCTACGGGCTCGGAAAGTGCAACGAAACCATCAAATTTTAGCTAGAAACTGTATTTTTGTCGATTTTTATTGAATTTGAACTATATTTCAACGTTTTTTGATGGTTCTGAGCCACCAAAACACACTTAAAGCATGCAGAATCGACTCAGAATAGGAAAAGGAGACGTTTAGGTCAATTTTATGCATTCTGGCGTTCGTAGATACAAGAAAACTGTTAAAATTCTTCAGAAACGTCACTTTTGAAGTGTTTTCTTGTACTTTTAAGCCAATCAGATACCCTACGGGCTCGGAAAGTGCAACGAAACCATCAAATTTTAGCTAGAAACTGTATTTTTGTCGATTTTTATTGAATTTGAACTATATTTCAACGTTTTTTGATGGTTCTGAGCCACCAAACACACTTAAAGCATGCAGAATCGACTCAGAATAGGAAAAGGAGACGTTTAGGTCAATTTTATGCATTCTGGCGTTCGTAGATACAAGAAAACTGTTAAAATTCTTCAGAAACGTCACTTTTGAAGTGTTTTCTTGTACTTTTAAGCCAATCAGATACCCTACGGGCTCGGAAAGTGCAACGAAACCATCAAATTTTAGCTAGAAACTGTATTTTTGTCGATTTTTATTGAATTTGAACAATATTTCAACGTTATTTGATGGTTCTGAGCCACCAAACACACTTAAAGCATGCAGAATCGACTCAGAATAGGAAAAGGAGACGTTTAGGTCAATTTTATGCATTCTGGCGTTCGTAGATACAAGAAAACTGTTAAAATTCTTCAGAAACGTCACTTTTGAAGTGTTTTCTTGTACTTTTAAGCCAATCAGATACCCTACGGGCTCGGAAAGTGCAACGAAACCATCAAATTTGAGCTAGAAACTGTATTTTTGTCGATTTTTATTGAATTTGAACTATATTTCAACGTTTTTTGATGGTTCTGAGCCACCAAACACACTTAAAGCATGCAGAATCGACTCAGAATAGGAAAAGGAGACGTT
>NW_026973281.1:0-65650 GCF_036711695.1 Zophobas morio | reverse complement strand
AAACTGTTAAAATTCTTCAGAAACGTCACTTTTGAAGTGTTTTCTTGTACTTTTAAGCCAATCAGATACCCTACGGGCTCGGAAAGTGCAACGAAACCATCAAATTTTAGCTAGAAACTGTATTTTTGTCGATTTTTATTGAATTTGAACTATATTTCAACGTTTTTTGATGGTTCTGAGCCACCAAACACACTTAAAGCATGCAGAATCGACTCAGAATAGGAAAAGGAGACGTTTAGGTCAATTTTATGCATTCTGGCGTTCGTAGATACAAGAAAACTGTTAAAATTCTTCAGAAACGTCACTTTTGAAGTGTTTTCTTGTACTTTTAAGCCAATCAGATACCCTACGGGCTCGGAAAGTGCAACGAAACCATCAAATTTTAGCTAGAAACTGTATTTTTGTCGATTTTTATTGAATTTGAACTATATTTCAACGTTTTTTGATGGTTCTGAGCCACCAAACACACTTAAAGCATGCAGAATCGACTCAGAATAGGAAAAGGAGACGTTTAGGTCAATTTTATGCATTCTGGCGTTCGTAGATACAAGAAAACTGTTAAAATTCTTCAGAAACGTCACTTTTGAAGTGTTTTCTTGTACTTTTAAGCCAATCAGATACCCTACGGGCTCGGAAAGTGCAACGAAACCATCAAATTTTAGCTAGAAACTGTATTTTTGTCGATTTTTATTGAATTTGAACTATATTTCAACGTTTTTTGATGGTTCTGAGCCACCAAACACACTTAAAGCATGCAGAATCGACTCAGAATAGGAAAAGGAGAAGTTTAGGTCAACTTTATGCATTCTGGCGTTCGTAGATACAAGAAAACTGTTAAAATTCTTCAGAAACGTCACTTTTGAAGTGTTTTCTTTTACTTTTAAGCCAATCAGATACCCTACGGGCTCGGAAAGTGCAACGAAACCATCAAATTTTAGCTAGAAACTGTATTTTTGTCGATTTTTATTGAATTTGAACTATATTTCAACGTTTTTTGATGGTTCTGAGCCACCAAACACACTTAAAGCATGCAGAATCGACTCAGAATAGGAAAAGGAGACGTTTAGGTCAATTTTATGCATTCTGGCGTTCGTAGATACAAGAAAACTGTTAAAATTCTTCAGAAACGTCACTTTTGAAGTGTTTTCTTGTACTTTTAAGCCAATCAGATACCCTACGGGCTCGGAAAGTGCAACGAAACCATCAAATTTTAGCTAGAAACTGTATTTTTGTCGATTTTTATTGAATTTGAACTATATTTCAACGTTTTTTGATGGTTCTGAGTCACCAAACACACTTAAAGCATGCAGAATCGACTCAGAATAGGAAAAGGAGACGTTTAGGTCAATTTTATGCATTCTGGCGTTCGTAGATACAAGAAAACTGTTAAAATTCTTCAGAAACGTCACTTTTGAAGTGTTTTCTTGTACTTTTAAGCCAATCAGATACCCTACGGGCTCGGAAAGTGCAACGAAACCATCAAATTTTAGCTAGAAACTGTATTTTTGTCGATTTTTATTGAATTTGAACTATATTTCAACGTTTTTTGATGGTTCTGAGCCACCAAACACACTTAAAGCATGCAGAATCGACTCAGAATAGGAAAAGGAGACGTTTAGGTCAATTTTATGCATTCTGGCGTTCGTAGATACAAGAAAACTGTTAAAATTCTTCAGAAACGTCACTTTTGAAGTGTTTTCTTGTACTTTTAAGCCAATCAGATACCCTACGGGCTCGGAAAGTGCAACGAAACCATCAAATTTTAGCTAGAAACTGTATTTTTGTCGATTTTTATTGAATTTGAACTATATTTCAACGTTTTTTGATGGTTCTGAGCCACCAAACACACTTAAAGCATGCAGAATCGACTCAGAATAGGAAAAGGAGAAGTTTAGGTCAATTTTATGCATTCTGGCGTTCGTAGATACAAGAAAACTGTTAAAATTCTTCAGAAACGTCACTTTTGAAGTGTTTTCTTGTACTTTTAAGCCAATCAGATACCCTACGGGCTCGGAAAGTGCAACGAAACCATCAAATTTTAGCTAGAAACTGTATTTTTGTCGATTTTTATTGAATGTGAACTATATTTCAACGTTTTTTTGATGGTTCTGAGCCACCAAACACACTTAAAGCATGCAGAATCGACTCAGAATAGGAAAAGGAGACGTTTAGGTCAATTTTATGCATTCTGGCGTTCGTAGATACAAGAAAACTGTTAAAATTCTTCAGAAACGTCACTTTTGAAGTGTTTTCTTGTACTTTTAAGCCAATCAGATACCCTACGGGCTCGGAAAGTGCAACGAAACCATCAAATTTTAGCTAGAAACTGTATTTTTGTCGATTTTTATTGAATTTGAACTATTTTGCAACGTTTTTTGATGGTTCTGAGCCACCAAACACACTTAAAGCATGCAGAATCGACTCAGAATAGGAAAAGGAGACGTTTAGGTCAATTTTATGCATTCTGGCGTTCGTAGATACAAGAAAACTGTTAAAATTCTTCAGAAACGTCACTTTTGAAGTGTTTTCTTGTACTTTTAAGCCAATCAGATACCCTACGGGCTCGGAAAGTGCAACGAAACCATCAAATTTTAGCTAGAAACTGTATTTTTGTCGATTTTTATTGAATTTGAACTATATTTCAACGTTTTTTGATGGTTCTGAGCCACCAAACACACTTAAAGCATGCAGAATCGACTCAGAATAGGAAACGGAGACGTTTAGGTCAATTTTATGCATTCTGGCGTTCGTAGATACAAGAAAACTGTTAAAATTCTTCATAAACGTCGCTTTTGAAGTGTTTTCTTGTACTTTTAAGCCAATCAGATACCCTACGGGCTCGGAAAGTGCAACGAAACCATCAAATTTTAGCTAGAAACTGTATTTTTGTCGATTTTTATTGAATTTGAACTATATTTCAACGTTTTTTGATGGTTCTGAGCCACCAAACACACTTAAAGCATGCAGAATCGACTCAGAATAGGAAAAGGAGACGTTTAGGTCAATTTTATGCATTCTGGCGTTCGTAGATACAAGAAAACTGTTAAAATTCTTCAGAAACGTCACTTTTGAAGTGTTTTCTTGTACTTTTAAGCCAATCAGATACCCTACGGGCTCGGAAAGTGCAACGAAACCATCAAATTTTAGCTAGAAACTGTATTTTTGTCGATTTTTATTGAATTTGAACTATATTTCAACGTTTTTTGATGGTTCTGAGCCACCAAACACACTTAAAGCATGCAGAATCGACTCAGAATAGGAAAAGGAGACGTTTAGGTCAATTTTATGCATTCTGGCGTTCGTAGATACAAGAAAACTGTTAAAATTCTTCAGAAACGTCACTTTTGAAGTGTTTTCTTGTACTTTTAAGCCAATCAGATACGCTACGGGCTCGGAAAGTGCAACGAAACCATCAAATTTTAACTAGAAACTGTATTTTTGTCGATTTTTATTGAATTTGAACAATATTTCAACGTTTTTTGATGGTTCTGAGCCACCAAACACACTTAAAGCATGCAGAATCGACTGAGAATAGGAAAAGGAGACGTTTAGGTCAATTTTATGCATTCTGGCGTTCGTAGATACAAGAAAACTGTTAAAATTCTTCAGAAACGTCACTTTTGAAGTGTTTTCTTGTACTTTTAAGCCAATCAGATACCCTACGGGCTCGGAAAGTGCAACGAAACCATCAAATTTTAGCTAGAAACTGTATTTTTGTCGATTTTTATTGAATTTGAACTATATTTCAACGTTTTTTGATGGTTCTGAGCCACCAAACACACTTAAAGCATGCAGAATCGACTCAGAATAGGAAAAGGAGACCTTTAGGTCAATTTTATGCATTCTGGCGTTCGTAGATACAAGAAAACTGTTAAAATTCTTCAGAAACATCACTTTTGAAGTGTTTTCTTGTACTTTTAAGCCAATCAGATACCCTACGGGCTCGGAAAGTGCAACGAAACCATCAAATTTTAGCTAGAAACTGTATTTTTGTCGATTTTTATTGAATTTGAACTATTTTTCAACGTTTTTTGATGGTTCTGAGCCACCAAACACACTTAAAGCATGCAGAATCGACTCAGAATAGGAAAAGGAGACGTTTAGGTCAATTTTATGCATTCTGGCGTTCGTAGATACAAGAAAACTGTTAAAATTCTTCAGAAACGTCACTCTTTGAAGTGTTTTCTTGTACTTTTAAGCCAATCAGATACCCTACGGGCTCGGAAAGTGCAACGAAACCATCAAATTTTAGCTAGAAACTGTATTTTTGTCGATTTTTATTGAATTTGAACTATATTTCAACGTTTTTTGATGGTTCTGAGCCACCAAACACACTTAAAGCATGCAGAATCGACTCAGAATAGGAAAAGGAGACGTTTAGGTCAATTTTATGCATTCTGGCGTTCGTAGATACAAGAAAACTGTTAAAATTCTTCAGAAACGTCACTTTTGAAGTGTTTTCTTGTACTTTTAAGCCAATCAGATACCCTACGGGCTCGGAAAGTGCAACGAAACCATCAAATTTTAGCTAGAAACTGTATTTTTGTCGATTTTTATTGAATTTGAACTATATTTCAACGTTTTTTGATGGTTCTGAGCCACCAAACACACTTAAAGCATGCAGAATCGACTCAGAATAGGAAAAGGAGACGTTTAGGTCAATTTTATGCATTCTGGCGTTCGTAGATACAAGAAAACTGTTAAAATTCTTCAGAAACGTCACTTTTGAAGTGTTTTCTTGTACTTTTAAGCCAATCAGATACCCTACGGGCTCGGAAAGTGCAACGAAACCATCAAATTTTAGCTAGAAACTGTATTTTTGTCGATTTTTATTGAATTTGAACTATATTTCAACGTTTTTTGATGGTTCTGAGCCACCAAACACACTTAAAGCATGCAGAATCGACTCAGAATAGGAAAAGGAGACGTTTAGGTCAATTTTATGCATTCTGGCGTTCGTAGATACAAGAAAACTGTTAAAATTCTTCAGAAACGTCACTTTTGAATTGTTTTCTTGTACTTTTAAGCCAATCAGATACCCTATGGGCTCGGAAAGTGCAACGAAACCATCAAATTTTAGCTAGAAACTGTATTTTTGTCGATTTTTATTGAATTTGAACTATATTTCAACGTTTTTTGATGGTTCTGAGCCACCAAACACACTTAAAGCATGCAGAATCGACTCAGAATAGGAAAAGGAGACGTTTAGGTCAATTTTATGCATTCTGGCGTTCGTAGATACAAGAAAACTGTTAAAATTCTTCAGAAACGTCACTTTTGAAGTGTTTTCTTGTACTTTTAAGCCAATCAGATACCCTACGGGCTTGGAAAGTGCAACGAAACCATCAAATTTTAGCTAGAAACTGTATTTTTGTCGATTTTTATTGAATTTGAACTATATTTCAACGTTTTTTGATGGTTCTGAGTCACCAAACACACTTAAAGCATGCAGAATCGACTCAGAATAGGAAAAGGAGACGTTTAGGTCAATTTTATGCATTCTGGCGTTCGTAGATACAAGAAAACTGTTAAAATTCTTCAGAAACGTCACTTTTGAAGTGTTTTCTTGTACTTTTAAGCCAATCAGATACCCTACGGGCTCGGAAAGTGCAACGAAACCATCAAATTTTAGCTAGAAACTGTATTTTTGTCGATTTTTATTGAATTTGAACTATATTTCAACGTTTTTTGATGGTTCTGAGCCACCAAACACACTTAAAGCATGCAGAATCGACTCAGAATAGGAAAAGGAGACGTTTAGGTCAATTTTATGCATTCTGGCGTTCGTAGATACAAGAAAACTGTTAAAATTCTTCAGAAACGTCACTTTTGAAGTGTTTTCTTGTACTTTTAAGCCAATCAGATACCCTACGGGCTCGGAAAGTGCAACGAAACCATCAAATTTTAGCTAGAAACTGTATTTTTGTCGATTTTTATTGAATTTGAACTATATTTCAACGTTTTTTGATGGTTCTGAGCCACCAAACACACTTAAAGCATGCAGAATCGACTCAGAATAGGAAAAGGAGACGTTTAGGTCAATTTTATGCATTCTGGCGTTCGTAGATACAAGAAAACTGTTAAAATTCTTCAGAAACGTCACTTTTGAAGTGTTTTCTTGTACTTTTAAGCCAATCAGATACCCTACGGGCTCGGAAAGTGCAACGAAACCATCAAATTTTAGCTAGAAACTGTATTTTTGTCGATTTTTATTGAATTTGAACTATATTTCAACGTTTTTTGATGGTTCTGAGCCACCAAACACACTTAAAGCATGCAGAATCGACTCAGAATAGGAAAAGGAGAAGTTTAGGTCAACTTTATGCATTCTGGCGTTCGTAGATACAAGAAAACTGTTAAAATTCTTCAGAAACGTCACTTTTGAAGTGTTTTCTTTTACTTTTAAGCCAATCAGATACCCTACGGGCTCGGAAAGTGCAACGAAACCATCAAATTTTAGCTAGAAACTGTATTTTTGTCGATTTTTATTGAATTTGAACTATATTTCAACGTTTTTTGATGGTTCTGAGCCACCAAACACACTTAAAGCATGCAGAATCGACTCAGAATAGGAAAAGGAGACGTTTAGGTCAATTTTATGCATTCTGGCGTTCGTAGATACAAGAAAACTGTTAAAATTCTTCAGAAACGTCACTTTTGAAGTGTTTTCTTGTACTTTTAAGCCAATCAGATACCCTACGGGCTCGGAAAGTGCAACGAAACCATCAAATTTTAGCTAGAAACTGTATTTTTGTCGATTTTTATTGAATTTGAACTATATTTCAACGTTTTTTGATGGTTCTGAGCCACCAAACACACTTAAAGCATGCAGAATCGACTCAGAATAGGAAAAGGAGACGTTTAGGTCAATTTTATGCATTCTGGCGTTCGTAGATACAAGAAAACTGTTAAAATTCTTCAGAAACGTCACTTTTGAAGTGTTTTCTTGTACTTTTAAGCCAATCAGATACCCTACGGGCTCGGAAAGTGCAACGAAACCATCAAATTTTAGCTAGAAACTGTATTTTTGTCGATTTTTATTGAATTTGAACTATATTTCAACGTTTTTTGATGGTTCTGAGCCACCAAACACACTTAAAGCATGCAGAATCGACTCAGAATAGGAAAAGGAGACGTTTAGGTCAATTTTATGCATTCTGGCGTTCGTAGATACAAGAAAACTGTTAAAATTCTTCAGAAACGTCACTTTTGAAGTGTTTTCTTGTACTTTTAAGCCAATCAGATACCCTACGGGCTCGGAAAGTGCAACGAAACCATCAAATTTTAGCTAGAAACTGTATTTTTGTCGATTTTTATTGAATTTGAACTATATTTCAACGTTTTTTGATGGTTCTGAGCCACCAAACACACTTAAAGCATGCAGAATCGACTCAGAATAGGAAAAGGAGAAGTTTAGGTCAATTTTATGCATTCTGGCGTTCGTAGATACAAGAAAACTGTTAAAATTCTTCAGAAACGTCACTTTTGAAGTGTTTTTCTTGTACTTTTAAGCCAATCAGATACCCTACGGGCTCGGAAAGTGCAACGAAACCATCAAATTTTAGCTAGAAACTGTATTTTTGTCGATTTTTATTGAATGTGAACTATATTTCAACGTTTTTTGATGGTTCTGAGCCACCAAACACACTTAAAGCATGCAGAATCGACTCAGAATAGGAAAAGGAGACGTTTAGGTCAATTTTATGCATTCTGGCGTTCGTAGATACAAGAAAACTGTTAAAATTCTTCAGAAACGTCACTTTTGAAGTGTTTTCTTGTACTTTTAAGCCAATCAGATACCCTACGGGCTCGGAAAGTGCAACGAAACCATCAAATTTTAGCTAGAAACTGTATTTTTGTCGATTTTTATTGAATTTGAACTATTTTGCAACGTTTTTTGATGGTTCTGAGCCACCAAACACACTTAAAGCATGCAGAATCGACTCAGAATAGGAAAAGGAGACGTTTAGGTCAATTTTATGCATTCTGGCGTTCGTAGATACAAGAAAACTGTTAAAATTCTTCAGAAACGTCACTTTTGAAGTGTTTTCTTGTACTTTTAAGCCAATCAGATACCCTACGGGCTCGGAAAGTGCAACGAAACCATCAAATTTTAGCTAGAAACTGTATTTTTGTCGATTTTTATTGAATTTGAACTATATTTCAACGTTTTTTGATGGTTCTGAGCCACCAAACACACTTAAAACATGCAGAATCGACTCAGAATAGGAAACGGAGACGTTTAGGTCAATTTTATGCATTCTGGCGTTCGTAGATACAAGAAAACTGTTAAAATTCTTCAGAAACGTCACTTTTGAAGTGTTTTCTTGTACTTTTAAGCCAATCAGATACCCTACGGGCTCGGAAAGTGCAACGAAACCATCAAATTTTAGCTAGAAACTGTATTTTTGTCGATTTTTATTGAATTTGAACTATATTTCAACGTTTTTTGATGGTTCTGAGCCACCAAACACACTTAAAGCATGCAGAATCGACTCAGAATAGGAAAAGGAGACGTTTAGGTCAATTTTATGCATTCTGGCGTTCGTAGATACAAGAAAACTGTTAAAATTCTTCAGAAACGTCACTTTTGAAGTGTTTTCTTGTACTTTTAAGCCAATCAGATACCCTACGGGCTCGGAAAGTGCAACGAAACCATCAAATTTTAGCTAGAAACTGTATTTTTGTCGATTTTTATTGAATTTGAACTATATTTCAACGTTTTTTGATGGTTCTGAGCCACCAAACACACTTAAAGCATGCAGAATCGACCCAGAATAGGAAAAGGAGACGTTTAGGTCAATTTTATGCATTCTGGCGTTCGTAGATACAAGAAAACTGTTAAAATTCTTCAGAAACGTCACTTTTGAAGTGTTTTCTTGTACTTTTAAGCCAATCAGATACCCTACGGGCTCGGAAAGTGCAACGAAACCATCAAATTTTAGCTAGAAACTGTATTTTTGTCGATTTTTATTGAATTTGAACTATATTTCAAAGTTTTTTGATGGTTCTGAGCCACCAAACACACTTAAAGCATGCAGAATCGACTCAGAATAGGAAAAGGAGACGTTTAGGTCAATTTTATGCATTCTGGCGTTCGTAGATACAAGAAAACTGTTAAAATTCTTCAGAAACGTCACTTTTGAAGTGTTTTCTTGTACTTTTAAGCCAATCAGATACCCTACGGGCTCGGAAAGTGCAACGAAACCATCAAATTTTAGCTAGAAACTGTATTTTTGTCGATTTTTATTGAATTTGAACTATATTTCAACGTTTTTTGATGGTTCTGAGCCACCAAACACACTTAAAGCATGCAGAATCGACTCAGAATAGGAAAAGGAGACGTTTAGTTCAATTTTATGCATTCTGGCGTTCGTAAATACAAGAAAACTGTTAAAATTCTTCAGAAACGTCACTTTTGAAGTGTTTTCTTGTACTTTTAAGCCAATCAGATACCCTACGGACTCGGAAAGTGCAACGAAACCATCAAATTTTAGCTAGAAACTGTATTTTTGTCGATTTTTATTGAATTTGAACTATATTTCAACGTTTTTTGATGGTTCTGAGACACCAAACACACTTAAAGCATGCAGAATCGACTCAGAATAGGAAAAGGAGACGTTTAGGTCAATTTTATGCATTCTGGCGTTCGTAGATACAAGAAAACTGTTAAAATTCTTCAGAAACGTCACTTTTGAAGTGTTTTTCTTGTACTTTTAAGCCAATCAGATACCCTACGGGCTCGGAAAGTGCAACGAAACCATCAAATTTTAGCTAGAAACTGTATTTTTGTCGATTTTTATTGAATTTGAACTATATTTCAACGTTTTTTGATGGTTCTGAGCCACCAAACACACTTAAAGCATGCAGAATCGACTCAGAATAGGAAAAGGAGACGTTTAGGTCAATTTTATGCATTCTGGCGTTCGTAGATACAAGAAAACTGTTAAAATTCTTCAGAAACGTCACTTTTGAAGTGTTTTCTTGTACTTTTAAGCCAATCAGATACCCTAGGGGCTCGGAAAGTGCAACGAAACCATCAAATTTTAGCTAGAAACTGTATTTTTGTCGATTTTTATTGAATTTGAACTATATTTCAACGTTTTTTGATGGTTCTGAGCCACCAAACACACTTAAAGCATGCAGAATCGACTCAGAATAGGAAAAGGAGACGTTTAGGTCAATTTTATGCATTCTGGCGTTCGTAGATACAAGAAAACTGTTAAAATTCTTCAGAAACGTCACTTTTGAAGTGTTTTCTTGTACTTTTAAGCCAATCAGATACCCTACGGGCTCGGAAAGTGCAACGAAACCATCAAATTTTAGCTAGAAACTGTATTTTTGTCGATTTTTATTGAATTTGAACTATATTTCAACGTTTTTTGATGGTTCTGAGCCACCAAACACACTTAAAGCATGCAGAATCGACTCAGAATAGGAAAAGGAGACGTTTAGGTCAATTTTATGCATTCTGGCGTTCGTAGATACAAGAAAACTGTTAAAATTCTTCAGAAACGTCACTTTTGAAGTGTTTTCTTGTACTTTTAAGCCAATCAGATACCCTACGGGCTCGGAAAGTGCAACGAAACCATCAAATTTTAGCTAGAAACTGTATTTTTGTCGATTTTTATTGAATTTGAACTATATTTCAACGTTTTTTGATGGTTCTGAGCCACCAAACACACTTAAAGCATGCAGAATCGACTCAGAATAGGAAAAGGAGACGTTTAGGTCAATTTTATGCATTCTGGCGTTCGTAGATACAAGAAAACTGTTAAAATTCTTCAGAAACGTCACTTTTGAAGTGTTTTCTTGTACTTTTAAGCCAATCAGATACCCTACGGGCTCGGAAAGTGCAACGAAACCATCAAATTTTAGCTAGAAACTGTATTTTTGTCGATTTTTATTGAATTTGAACTATATTTCAACGTTTTTTGATGGTTCTGAGCCACCAAACACACTTAAAGCATGCAGAATCGACTCAGAATAGGAAAAGGAGACGTTTAGGTCAATTTTATGCATTCTGGCGTTCGTAGATACAAGAAAACTGTTAAAATTCTTCAGAAACGTCACTTTTGAAGTGTTTTCTTGTACTTTTAAGCCAATCAGATACCCTACGGGCTCGGAAAGTGCAACGAAACCATCAAATTTTAGCTAGAAACTGTATTTTTGTCGATTTTTATTGAATTTGAACTATATTTCAACGTTTTTTGATGGTTCTGAGCCACCAAACACACTTAAAGCATGCAGAATCGACTCAGAATAGGAAAAGGAGACGTTTAGGTCAATTTTATGCATTCTGGCGTTCGTAGATACAAGAAAACTGTTAAAATTCTTCAGAAACGTCACTTTTGAAGTGTTTTCTTGTACTTTTAAGCCAATCAGATACCCTACGGGCTCGGAAAGTGCAACGAAACCATCAAATTTTAGCTAGAAACTGTATTTTTGTCGATTTTTATTGAATTTGAACTATATTTCAACGTTTTTTGATGGTTCTGAGCCACCAAACACTCTTAAAGCATGCAGAATCGACTCAGAATAGGAAAAGGAGACGTTTAGGTCAATTTTATGCATTCTGGCGTTCGTAGATACAAGAAAACTGTTAAAATTCTTCAGAAACGTCACTTTTGAAGTGTTTTCTTGTACTTTTAAGCCAATCAGATACCCTACGGGCTCGGAAAGTGCAACGAAACCATCAAATTTTAGCTAGAAACTGTATTTTTGTCGATTTTTATTGAATTTGAACTATATTTCAACGTTTTTTGATGGTTCTGAGCCACCAAACACTCTTAAAGCATGCAGAATCGACTCAGAATAGGAAAAGGAGACGTTTAGGTCAATTTTATGCATTCTGGCGTTCGTGGATACAAGAAAACTGTTAAATTTCTTCAGAAACGTCACTTTTGAAGTGTTTTCTTGTACTTTTAAGCCAATCAGATACCCTACGGGCTCGGAAAGTGCAACGAAACCATCAAATTTTAGATAGAAACTGTATTTTTGTCGATTTTTATTGAATTTGAACTATATTTCAACGTTTTTTGATGGTTCTGAGCCACCAAACACACTTAAAGCATGCAGAATCGACTCAGAATAGGAAAAGGAGACGTTTAGGTCAATTTTATGCATTCTGGCGTTCGTAGATACAAGAAAACTGTTAAAATTCTTCAGAAACGTCACTTTTGAAGTGTTTTCTTGTACTTTTAAGCCAATCAGATACCCTACGGGCTCGGAAAGTGCAACGAAACCATCAAATTTTAGCTAGAAACTGTATTTTTGTCGATTTTTATTGAATTTGAACTATATTTCAACGTTTTTTGATGGTTCTGAGCCACCAAACACACTTAAAGCATGCAGAATCGACTCAGAATAGGAAAAGGAGACGTTTAGGTCAATTTTATGCATTCTGGCGTTCGTAGATACAAGAAAACTGTTAAAATTCTTCAGAAACGTCACTTTTGAAGTGTTTTCTTGTACTTTTAAGCCAATCAGATACCCTACGGGCTCGGAAAGTGCAACGAAACCATCAAATTTTAGCTAGAAACTGTATTTTTGTCGATTTTTATTGAATTTGAACTATATTTCAACGTTTTTTGATGGTTCTGAGCCACCAAACACACTTAAAGCATGCAGAATCGACTCAGAATAGGAAAAGGAGACGTTTAGGTCAATTTTATGCATTCTGGCGTTCGTAGATACAAGAAAACTGTTAAAATTCTTCAGAAACGTCACTTTTGAAGTGTTTTCTTGTACTTTTAAGCCAATCAGATACCCTACGGGCTCAGAAAGTGCAACGAAACCATCAAATTTTAGCTAGAAACTGTATTTTTGTCGATTTTTATTGAATTTGAACTATATTTCAACGTTTTTTGATGGTTCTGAGCCACCAGACACACTTAAAGCATGCAGAATCGACTCAGAATAGGGAAAGGAGACGTTTAGGTCAATTTTATGCATTCTGGCGTTCGTAGATACAAGAAAACTGTTAAAATTCTTCAGAAACGTCACTTTTGAAGTGTTTTCTTGTACTTTTAAGCCAATCAGATACCCAACGGGCTCGGAAAGTGCAACGAAACCATCAAATTTTAGCTAGAAACTGTATTTTTGTCGATTTTTATTGAATTTGAACTATATTTCAACGTTTTTTGATGGTTCTGAGCCACCAAACACACTTAAAGCATGCAGAATCGACTCAGAATAGGAAAAGGAGACGTTTAGGTCAATTTTATGCATTCTGGCGTTCGTAGATACAAGAAAACTGTTAAAATTCTTCAGAAACGTCACTTTTGAAGTGTTTTCTTGTACTTTTAAGCCAATCAGATACCCTACGGGCTCGGAAAGTGCAACGAAACCATCAAATTTTAGCTAGAAACTGTATTTTTGTCGATTTTTATTGAATTTGAACTATATTTCAACGTTTTTTGATGGTTCTGAGCCACCAAACACACTTAAAGCATGCAGAATCGACTCAGAATAGGAAAAGGAGACGTTTAGGTCAATTTTATGCATTCTGGCGTTCGTAGATACAAGAAAACTGTTAAAATTCTTCAGAAACGTCACTTTTGAAGTGTTTTCTTGTACTTTTAAGCCAATCAGATACCCTACGGGCTCGGAAAGTGCAACGAAACCATCAAATTTTAGCTAGAAACTGTATTTTTGTCGATTTTTATTGAATTTGAACTATATTTCAACGTTTTCTGATGGTTCTGAGCCACCAAACACACTTAAAGCATGGAGAATCGACTCAGAATAGGAAAAGGAGACGTTTAGGTCAATTTTATGCATTCTGGCGTTCGTAGATACAAGAAAACTGTTAAAATTCTTCAGAAACGTCACTTTAGAAGTGTTTTCTTGTACTTTTAAGCCAATCAGATACCCTACGGGCTCGGAAAGTGCAACGAAACCATCAAATTTTAGCTAGAAACTGTATTTTTGTCGATTTTTATTGAATTTGAACTATATTTCAACGTTTTTTGATGGTTCTGAGCCACCAAACACACTTAAAGCATGCAGAATCGACTCAGAATAGGAAAAAGAGACGTTTAGGTCAATTTTATGCATTCTGGCGTTCGTAGACACAAGAAAACTGTTAAAATTCTTCAGAAACGTCACTTTTGAAGTGTTTTCTTGTACTTTTAAGCCAATCAGATACCCTACGGGCTCGGAAAGTGCAACGAAACCATCAAATTTTAGCTAGAAACTGTATTTTTGTCGATTTTTATTGAATTTGAACTATATTTCAACGTTTTTTGATGGTTCTGAGCCACCAAACACACTTAAAGCATGCAGAATCGACTCAGAATAGGAAAAGGAGACGTTTAGGTCAATTTTATGCATTCTGGCGTTCGTAGATACAAGAAAACTGTTAAAATTCTTCAGAAACGTCACTTTTGAAGTGTTTTCTTGTACTTTTAAGCCAATCAGATACCCTATGGGCTCGGAAAGTGCAACGAAACCATCAAATTTTAGCTAGAAACTGTATTTTTGTCGATTTTTATTGAATTTGAACTATATTTCAACGTTTTTTGATGGTTCTGAGCCACCAAACACACTTAAAGCATGCAGAATCGACTCAGAATAGGAAAAGGAGACGTTTAGGTCAATTTTATGCATTCTGGCGTTCGTAGATACAAGAAAACTGTTAAAATTCTTCAGAAACGTCACTTTTGAAGTGTTTTCTTGTACTTTTAAGCCAATCAGATACCCAACGGGCTCGGAAAGTGCAACGAAACCATCAAATTTTAGCTAGAAACTGTATTTTTGTCGATTTTTATTGAATTTGAACTATATTTCAACGTTTTTTGATGGTTCTGAGCCACCAAACACACTTAAAGCATGCAGAATCGACTCAGAATAGGAAAAGGAGAAGTTTAGGTCAATTTTATGCATTCTGGCGTTCGTAGATACAAGAAAACTGTTAAAATTCTTCAGAAACGTCACTTTTGCAGTGTTTTCTTGTACTTTTAAGCCAATCAGATACCCTACGGGCTCGGAAAGTGCAACGAAACCATCAAATTTTAGCTAGAAACTGTATTTTTGTCGATTTTTATTGAATTTGAACTATATTTCAACGTTTTTTGATGGTTCTGAGCCACCAAACACACTTAAAGCATGCAGAATCGACTCAGAATAGGAAAAGGAGACGTTTAGGTCAATTTTATGCATTCTGGCGTTCGTAGATACAAGAAAACTGTTAAAATTCTTCAGAAACGTCACTTTTGAAGTGTTTTCTTGTACTTTTAAGCCAATCAGATACCCTACGGGCTCGGAAAGTGCAACGAAACCATCAAATTTTAGCTAGAAACTGTATTTTTGTCGATTTTTATTGAATTTGAACTATATTTCAACGTTTTCTGATGGTTCTGAGCCACCAAACACACTTAAAGCATGGAGAATCGACTCAGAATAGGAAAAGGAGACGTTTAGGTCAATTTTATGCATTCTGGCGTTCGTAGATACAAGAAAACTGTTAAAATTCTTCAGAAACGTCACTTTTGAAGTGTTTTCTTGTACTTTTAAGCCAATCAGATACCCTACGGGCTCGGAAAGTGCAACGAAACCATCAAATTTTAGCTAGAAACTGTATTTTTGTCGATTTTTATTGAATTTGAACTATATTTCAAAGTTTTTTGATGGTTCTGAGCCACCAAACACACTTAAAGCATGCAGAATCGACTCAGAATAGGAAAAAGAGACGTTTAGGTCAATTTTATGCATTCTGGCGTTCGTAGATACAAGAAAACTGTTAAAATTCTTCAGAAACGTCACTTTTGAAGTGTTTTCTTGTACTTTTAAGTCAATCAGATACCCTACGGGCTCGGAAAGTGCAACGAAACCATCAAATTTTAGCTAGAAACTGTATTTTTGTCGATTTTTATTGAATTTGAACTATATTTCAACGTTTTTTGATGGTTCTGAGCCACCAAACACACTTAAAGCATGCAGAATCGACTCAGAATAGGAAAAGGAGACGTTTAGGTCAATTTTATGCATTCTGGCGTTCGTAGATACAAGAAAACTGTTAAAATTCTTCAGAAACGTCACTTTTGAAGTGTTTTCTTGTACTTTTAAGCCAATCAGATACCCTACGGGCTCGGAAAGTGCAACGAAACCATCAAATTTTAGCTAGAAACTGTATTTTTGTCGATTTTTATTGAATTTGAACTATATTTCAACGTTTTTTGATGGTTCTGAGCCACCAAACACACTTAAAGCATGCAGAATCGACTCAGAATAGGAAAAGGAGACGTTTAGGTCAATTTTATGCATTCTGGCGTTCGTAGATACAAGAAAACTGTTAAAATTCTTCAGAAACGTCACTTTTGAAGTGTTTTCTTGTACTTTTAAGCCAATCAGATACCCTACGGGCTCGGAAAGTGCAACGAAACCATCAAATTTTAGCTAGAAACTGTATTTTTGTCGATTTTTATTGAATTTGAACTATATTTCAACGTTTTTTGATGGTTCTGAGCCACCAAACACACTTAAAGCATGCAGAATCGACTCAGAATAGGAAAAGGAGACGTTTAGGTCAATTTTATGCATTCTGGCGTTCGTAGATACAAGAAAACTGTTAAAATTCTTCAGAAACGTCACTTTTGAAGTGTTTTCTTGTACTTTTAAGCCAATCAGATACCCTACGGGCTCGGAAAGTGCAACGAAACCATCAAATTTTAGCTAGAAACTGTATTTTTGTCGATTTTTATTGAATTTGAACTATATTTCAACGTTTTTTGATGGTTCTGAGCCACCAAACACTCTTAAAGCATGCAGAATCGACTCAGAATAGGAAAAGGAGACGTTTAGGTCAATTTTATGCATTCTGGCGTTCGTAGATACAAGAAAACTGTTAAAATTCTTCAGAAACGTCACTTTTGAAGTGTTTTCTTGTACTTTTAAGCCAATCAGATACCCTACGGGCTCGGAAAGTGCAACGAAACCATCAAATTTTAGCTAGAAACTGTATTTTTGTCGATTTTTATTGAATTTGAACTATATTTCAACGTTTTTTGATGGTTCTGAGCCACCAAACACTCTTAAAGCATGCAGAATCGACTCAGAATAGGAAAAGGAGACGTTTAGGTCAATTTTATGCATTCTGGCGTTCGTGGATACAAGAAAACTGTTAAATTTCTTCAGAAACGTCACTTTTGAAGTGTTTTCTTGTACTTTTAAGCCAATCAGATACCCTACGGGCTCGGAAAGTGCAACGAAACCATCAAATTTTAGATAGAGCCTGTATTTTTGTCGATTTTTATTGAATTTGAACTATATTTCAACGTTTTTTTGATGGTTCTGAGCCACCAAACACACTTAAAGCATGCAGAATCGACTCAGAATAGGAAAAGGAGACGTTTAGGTCAATTTTATGCATTCTGGCGTTCGTAGAACAAGAAAACTGTTAAAATTCTTCAGAAACGTCACTTTTGAAGTGTTTTCTTGTACTTTTAAGCCAATCAGATACCCAACGGGCTCGGAAAGTGCAACGAAACCATCAAATTTTAGCTAGAAACTGTATTTTTGTCGATTTTTATTGAAATTGAACTATATTTCAACGTTTTTTGATGGTTCTGAGCCACCAAACACACTTAAAGCATGCAGAATCGACTCAGAATAGGAAAAGGAGACGTTTAGGTCAATTTTATGCATTCTGGCGTTCGTAGATACAAGAAAACTGTTAAAATTCTTCAGAAACGTCACTTTTGAAGTGTTTTCTTGTACTTTTAAGCCAATCAGATACCCTACGGGCTCGGAAAGTGCAACGAAACCATCAAATTTTAGCTAGAAACTGTATTTTTGTCGATTTTTATTGAATTTGAACTATATTTCAACGTTTTTTGATGGTTCTGAGCCACCAAACACACTTAAAGCATGCAGAATCGACTCAGAATAGGAAAAGGAGACGTTTAGGTCAATTTTATGCATTCTGGCGTTCGTAGATACAAGAAAACTGTTAAAATTCTTCAGAAACGTCACTTTTGAAGTGTTTTCTTGTACTTTTAAGCCAATCAGATACCCGACGAGCTCGGAAAGTGCAACGAAACCATCAAATTTTAGCTAGAAACTGTATTTTTGTCGATTTTTATTGAATTTGAACTATATTTCAACGTTTTTTGATGGTTCTGAGCCACCAAACACACTTAAAGCATGCAGAATCGACTCAGAATAGGAAAAGGAGACGTTTAGGTCAATTTTATGCATTCTGGCGTTCGTAGATACAAGAAAACTGTTAAAATTCTTCAGAAACGTCACTTTTGAAGTGTTTTCTTGTACTTTTAAGCCAATCAGATACCCTACGGGCTCGGAAAGTGCAACGAAACCATCAAATTTTAGCTAGAAACTGTATTATTGTCGATTTTTATTGAATTTGAACTATATTTCAACGTTTTTTGATGGTTCTGAGCCACCAAACACACTTAAAGCATGAAGAATTGACTCAGAATAGGAAAAGGAGAGGTTTAGGTCAATTTTATGCATTCTGGCGTTCGTAGATACAAGAAAACTGTTAAAATTCTTCAGAAACGTCACTTTTGAAGTGTTTTCTTGTACTTTTAAGCCAATCAGATACCCTACGGGCTCGGAAAGTGCAACGAAACCATCAAATTTTAGCTAGAAACTGTATTTTTGTCGATTTTTATTGAATTTGAACTATATTTCAACGTTTTTTGATGGTTCTGAGCCACCAAACACACTTAAAGCATGCAGAATCGACTCAGAATAGGAAAAGGAGACGTTTAGGTCAATTTTATGCATTCTGGCGTTCGTAGATACAAGAAAACTGTTAAAATTCTTCAGAAACGTCACTTTTGAAGTGTTTTCTTGTACTTTTAAGCCAATCAGATACCCAACGGGCTCGGAAAGTGCAACGAAACCATCAAATTTTAGCTAGAAACTGTATTTTTGTCGATTTTTATTGAATTTGAACTATATTTCAACGTTTTTTGATGGTTCTGAGCCACCAAACACACTTAAAGCATGCAGAATCGACTCAGAATAGGAAAAGGAGACGTTTAGGTCAATTTTATGCATTCTGGCGTTCGTAGATACAAGAAAACTGTTAAAATTCTTCAGAAACGTCACTTTTGAAGTGTTTTCTTGTACTTTTAAGCCAATCAGATACCCTACGGGCTCGGAAAGTGCAACGAAACCATCAAATTTTAGCTAGAAACTGTATTTTTGTCGATTTTTATTGAATTTGAACTATATTTCAACGTTTTTTGATGGTTCTGAGCCACCAAACACACTTAAAGCATGCAGAATCGACTCAGAATAGGAAAAGGAGACGTTTAGGTCAATTTTATGCATTCTGGCTTTCGTAGATACAAGAAAACTGTTAAAATTCTTCAGAAACGTCACTTTTGAAGTGTTTTCTTGTACTTTTAAGCCAATCAGATACCCGACGGGCTCGGAAAGTGCAACGAAACCATCAAATTTTAGCTAGAAACTGTATTTTTGTCGATTTTTATTGAATTTGAACTATATTTCAACGTTTTTTGATGGTTCTGAGCCACCAAACACACTTAAAGCATGCAGAATCGACTCAGAATAGGAAAAGGAGACGTTTAGGTCAATTTTATGCATTCTGGCGTTCGTAGATACAAGAAAACTGTTAAAATTCTTCAGAAACGTCACTTTTGAAGTGTTTTCTTGTACTTTTAAGCCAATCAGATACCCTACGGGCTCGGAAAGTGCAACGAAACCATCAAATTTTAGCTAGAAACTGTATTATTGTCGATTTTTATTGAATTTGAACTATATTTCAACGTTTTTTGATGGTTCTGAGCCACCAAACACACTTAAAGCATGCACAATCGACTCAGAATAGGAAAAGGAGACGTTTAGGTCAATTTTATGCATTCTGGCGTTCGTAGATACAAGAAAACTGTTAAAATTCTTCAGAAACGTCACTTTTGAAGTGTTTTCTTGTACTTTTAAGCCAATCAGATACCCTACGGGCTCGGAAAGTGCAACGAAACCATCAAATTTTAGATAGAAACTGTATTTTTGTCGATTTTTATTGAATTTGAACTATATTTCAACGTTTTTTGATGGTTCTGAGCCACCAAACACACTTAAAGCATGCAGAATCGACTCAGAATAGGAAAAGGAGACGTTTAGGTCAATTTTATGCATTCTGGCGTTCGTAGATACAAGAAAACTGTTAAAATTCTTCAGAAACGTCACTTTTGAAGTGTTTTCTTGTACTTTTAAGCCAATCAGATGCCCTACGGGCTCGGAAAGTGCAACGAAACCATCAAATTTTAGCTAGAAACTGTATTTTTGTCGATTTTTATTGAATTTGAACTATATTTCAACGTTTTTTGATGGTTCTGAGCCACCAAACACACTTAAAGCATGCAGAATCGACTCAGAATAGGAAAAGGAGACGTTTAGGTCAATTTTATGCATTCTGGCGTTCGTAGATACAAGAAAACTGTTAAAATTCTTCAGAAACGTCACTTTTGAAGTGTTTTCTTGTACTTTTAAGCCAATCAGATACCCTACGGGCTCGGAAAGTGCAACGAAACCATCAAATTTTAGCTAGAAACTGTATTTTTGTCGATTTTTATTGAATTTGAACTATATTTCAACGTTTTTTGATGGTTCTGAGCCACCAAACACACTTAAAGCATGCAGAATCGACTCAGAATAGGAAAAGGAGACATTTAGGTCAATTTTATGCATTCTGGCGTTCGTAGATACAAGAAAACTGTTAAAATTCTTCAGAAACGTCACTTTTGAAGTGTTTTCTTGTACTTTTAAGCCAATCAGATACCCTACGGGCTCGGAAAGTGCAACGAAACCATCAAATTTTAGCTAGAAACTGTATTTTTGTCGATTTTTATTGAATTTGAACTATATTTCAACGTTTTTTGATGGTTCTGAGCCACCAAACACACTTAAAGCATGCAGAATCGACTCAGAATAGGAAAAGGAGACGTTTAGGTCAATTTTATGCATTCTGGCGTTCGTAGATACAAGAAAACTGTTAAAATTCTTCAGAAACGTCACTTTTGCAGTGTTTTCTTGTACTTTTAAGCCAATCAGATTCTCTACGGGCTCGGAAAGTGCAACGAAACCATCAAATTTTAGCTAGAAACTGTATTTTTGTCGATTTTTATTGAATTTGAACTATATTTCAACGTTTTTTGATGGTTCTGAGCCACCAAACACACTTAAAGCATGCAGAATCGACTCAGAATAGGAAAAGGAGATGTTTAGGTCAATTTTATGCATTCTGGCGTTCGTAGATACAAGAAAACTGTTAAAATTCTTCAGAAACGTCACTTTTGAAGTGTTTTCTTGTACTTTTAAGCCAATCAGATACCCTACGGGCTCGGAAAGTGCAACGAAACCATCAAATTTTAGCTAGAAACTGTATTTTTGTCGATTTTTATTGAATTTGAACTATATTTCAACGTTTTTTGATGGTTCTGAGCCACCAAACACACTTAAAGCATGCAGAATCGACTCAGAATAGGAAAAGGAGAAGTTTAGGTCAATTTTATGCATTCTGGCGTTCGTAGATACAAGAAAACTGTTAAAATTCTTCAGAAACGTCACTTTTGAAGTGTTTTCTTGTACTTTTAAGCCAATCAGATACCCTACGGGCTCGGAAAGTGCAACCAAACCATCAAATTTTAGCTAGAAACTGTATTTTTGTCGATTTTTATTGAATTTGAACTATATTTCAACGTTTTTTGATGGTTCTGAGCCACCAAACACACTTAAAGCATGCAGAATCGACTCAGAATAGGAAAAGGAGACGTTTAGGTCAATTTTATGCATTCTGGCGTTCGTAGATACAAGGAAACTGTTAAAATTCTTCAGAAACGTCACTTTTGAAGTGTTTTCTTGTACTTTTAAGCCAATCAGATACCCTACGGGCTCGGAAAGTGCAACGAAACCATCAAATTTTAGCTAGAAACTGTATTCTTGTCGATTTTTATTGAATTTGAACTATATTTCAACGTTTTTTGATGGTTCTGAGCCACCAAACACACTTAAAGCATGCAGAATCGACTCAGAATAGGAAAAGGAGACGTTTAGGTCAATTTTATGCATTCTGGCGTTCGTAGATACAAGAAAACTGTTAAAATTCTTCAGAAACGTCACTTTTGAAGTGTTTTCTTGTACTTTTAAGCCATTCAGATACCCTACGGGCTCGGAAAGTGCAACGAAACCATCAAATTTTAGCTAGAAACTGTATTTTTGTCGATTTTTATTGAATTTGAACTATATTTCAACGTTTTTTGATGGTTCTGAGCCACCAAACACACTTAAAGCATGCAGAATTGACTCAGAATAGGAAAAGGAGACGTTTAGGTCAATTTTATGCATTCTGGCGTTCGTAGATACAAGAAAACTGTTAAAATTCTTCAGAAACGTCACTTTTGAAGTGTTTTCTTGTACTTTTAAGCCAATCAGATACCCTACGGGCTCGGAAAGTGCAACGAAACCATCAAATTTTAGCTAGAAACTGTATTTTTGTCGATTTTTATTGAATTTGAACTATATTTCAACGTTTTTTGATGGTTCTGAGCCACCAAACACACTTAAAGCATGCAGAATCGACTCAGAATAGGAAAAGGAGACGTTTAGGTCAATTTTATGCATTCTGGCGTTCGTAGATACAAGAAAACTGTTAAAATTCTTCAGAAACGTCACTTTTGAAGTGTTTTCTTGTACTTTTAAGCCAATCAGATACCCAACGGGCTCGGAAAGTGCAACGAAACCATCAAATTTTAGCTAGAAACTGTATTTTTGTCGATTTTTATTGAATTTGAACTATATTTCAACGTTTTTTGATGGTTCTGAGCCACCAAACACACTTAAAGCATGCAGAATCGACTCAGAATAGGAAAAGGAGACGTTTAGGTCAATTTTATGCATTCTGGCGTTCGTAGATACAAGAAAACTGTTAAAATTCTTCAGAAACGTCACTTTTCAAGTGTTTTCTTGTACTTTTAAGCCAATCAGATACCCTACGGGCTCGGAAAGTGCAACGAAACCATCAAATTTTAGCTAGAAACTGTATTTTTGTCGATTTTTATTGAATTTGAACTATATTTCAACGTTTTTTGATGGTTCTGAGCCACCAAACACACTTAAAGCATGCAGAATCGACTCAGAATAGGAAAAGGAGACGTTTAGGTCAATTTTATGCATTCTGGCGTTCGTAGATACAAGAAAACTGTTAAAATTCTTCAGAAACGTCACTTTTGAAGTGTTTTCTTGTACTTTTAAGCCAATCAGATACCCTACGGGCTCGGAAAGTGCAACGAAACCATCAAATTTTAGCTAGAAACTGTATTTTTGTCGATTTTTATTGAATTTGAACTATATTTCAACGTTTTTTGATGGTTCTGAGCCACCAAACACACTTAAAGCATGCAGAATCGACTCAGAATAGGAAAAGGAGACGTTTAGGTCAATTTTATGCATTCTGGCGTTCGTAGATACAAGAAAACTGTTAAAATTCTTCAGAAACGTCACTTTTGAAGTGTTTTCTTGTACTTTTAAGCCAATCAGATACCCTACGGGCTCGGAAAGTGCAACGAAACCATCAAATTTTAGCTAGAAACTGTATTATTGTCGATTTTTATTGAATTTGAACTATATTTCAACGTTTTTTGATGGTTCTGAGCCACCAAACACACTTAAAGCATGCAGAATCGACTCAGAATAGGAAAAGGAGACGTTTAGGTCAATTTTATGCATTCTGGCGTTCGTAGATACAAGAAAACTGTTAAAATTCTTCAGAAACGTCACTTTTGAAGTGTTTTCTTGTACTTTTAAGCCAATCAGATGCCCTACGGGCTCGGAAAGTGCAACGAAACCATCAAATTTTAGCTAGAAACTGTATTTTTGTCGATTTTTATTGAATTTGAACTATATTTCAACGTTTTTTGATGGTTCTGAGCCACCAAACACACTTAAAGCATGCAGAATCGACTCAGAATAGGAAAAGGAGACGTTTAGGTCAATTTTATGCATTCTGGCGTTCGTAGATACAAGAAAACTGTTAAAATTCTTCAGAAACGTCACTTTTGAAGTGTTTTCTTGTACTTTTAAGCCAATCAGATACCCTACGGGCTCGGAAAGTGCAACGAAACCATCAAATTTTAGCTAGAAACTGTATTTTTGTCGATTTTTATTGAATTTGAACTATATTTCAACGTTTTTTGATGGTTCTGAGCCACCAAACACACTTAAAGCATGCAGAATCGACTCAGAATAGGAAAAGGAGACGTTTAGGTCAATTTTATGCATTCTGGCGTTCGTAGATACAAGAAAACTGTTAAAATTCTTCAGAAACGTCACTTTTGAAGTGTTTTCTTGTACTTTTAAGCCAATCAGATACCCTACGGGCTCGGAAAGTGCAACGAAACCATCAAATTTTAGCTAGAAACTGTATTTTTGTCGATTTTTATTGAATTTGAACTATATTTCAACGTTTTTTGATGGTTCTGAGCCACCAAACACACTTAAAGCATGCAGAATCGACTCAGAATAGGAAAAGGAGACGTTTAGGTCAATTTTATGCATTCTGGCGTTCGTAGATACAAGAAAACTGTTAAAATTCTTCAGAAACGTCACTTTTGAAGTGTTTTCTTGTACTTTTAAGCCATTCAGATACCCTACGGGCTCGGAAAGTGCAACGAAACCATCAAATTTTAGCTAGAAACTGTATTTTTGTCGATTTTTATTGAATTTGAACTATATTTCAACGTTTTTTGATGGTTCTGAGCCACCAAACACACTTAAAGCATGCAGAATCGACTCAGAATAGGAAAAGGAGACATTTAGGTCAATTTTATGCATTCTGGCGTTCGTAGATACAAGAAAACTGTTAAAATTCTTCAGAAACGTCACTTTTGAAGTGTTTTCTTGTACTTTTAAGCCAATCAGATACCCTACGGGCTCGGAAAGTGCAACGAAACCATCAAATTTTAGCTAGAAACTGTATTTTTGTCGATTTTTATTGAATTTGAACTATATTTCAACGTTTTTTGATGGTTCTGAGCCACCAAACACACTTAAAGCATGCAGAATCGACTCAGAATAGGAAAAGGAGACGTTTAGGTCAATTTTATGCATTCTGGCGTTCGTAGATACAAGAAAACTGTTAAAATTCTTCAGAAACGTCACTTTTGAAGTGTTTTCTTGTACTTTTAAGCCAATCAGATACCCTACGGGCTCGGAAAGTGCAACGAAACCATCAAATTTTAGCTAGAAACTGTATTTTTGTCGATTTTTATTGAATTTGAACTATATTTCAACGTTTTTTGATGGTTCTGAGCCACCAAACACACTTAAAGCATGCAGAATCGACTCAGAATAGGAAAACGAGACGTTTAGGTCAATTTTATGCATTCTGGCGTTCGTAGATACAAGAAAACTGTTAAAATTCTCAGAAACGTCACTTTTGAAGTGTTTTCTTGTACTTTTAAGCCAATCAGATACCCTACGGGCTCGGAAAGTGCAACGAAACCATCAAATTTTAGCTAGAAACTGTATTTTTGTCGATTTTTATTGAATTTGAACTATATTTCAACGTTTTTTGATGGTTCTGAGCCACCAAACACACTTAAAGCATGCAGAATCGACTCAGAATAGGAAAAGGAGACGTTTAGGTCAATTTTATGCATTCTGGCGTTCGTAGGTACAAGAAAACTGTTAAAATTCTTCAGAAACGTCACTTTTGAAGTGTTTTCTTGTACTTTTAAGCCAATCAGATACCCTACGGGCTCGGAAAGTGCAACGAAACCATCAAATTTTAGCTAGAAACTGTATTTTTGTCGATTTTTATTGAATTTGAACTATATTTCAACGTTTTTTGATGGTTCTGAGCCACCAAACACACTTAAAGCATGCAGAATCGACTCAGAATAGGAAAAGGAGACGTTTAGGTCAATTTTATGCATTCTGGCGTTCGTAGGTACAAGAAAACTGTTAAAATTCTTCAGAAACGTCACTTTTGAAGTGTTTTCTTGTACTTTTAAGCCAATCAGATACCCTACGGGCTCGGAAAGTGCAACGAAACCATCAAATTTTAGCTAGAAACTGTATTTTTGTCGATTTTTATTGAATTTGAACTATATTTCAACGTTTTTTGATGGTTCTGAGCCACCAAACACACTTAAAGCATGCAGAATCGACTCAGAATAGGAAAAGGAGACGTTTAGGTCAATTTTATGCATTCTGGCGTTCGTAGATACAAGAAAACTGTTAAAATTCTTCAGAAACGTCACTTTGAAGTGTTTTCTTGTACTTTTAAGCCAATCAGATACCCGACGGGCTCGGAAAGTGCAACGAAACCATCAAATTTTAGCTAGAAACTGTATTTTTGTCGATTTTTATTGAATTTGAACTATATTTCAACGTTTTTTGATGGTTCTGAGCCACCAAACACACTTAAAGCATGCAGAATCGACTCAGAATAGGAAAAGGAGACGTTTAGGTCAATTTTATGCATTCTGGCGTTCGTAGATACAAGAAAACTGTTAAAATTCTTCAGAAACGTCACTTTTGAAGTGTTTTCTTGTACTTTTAAGCCAATCAGATACCCTACGGGCTCGGAAAGTGCAACGAAACCATCAAATTTTAGCTAGAAACTGTATTTTTGTCGATTTTTATTGAATTTGAACTATATTTCAACGTTTTTTGATGGTTCTGAGCCACCAAACACACTTAAAGCATGCAGAATCGACTCAGAATAGGAAAAGGAGACGTTTAGGTCAATTTTATGCATTCTGGCGTTCGTAGATACAAGAAAACTGTTAAAATTCTTCAGAAACGTCACTTTTGAAGTGTTTTCTTGTACTTTTAAGCCAATCAGATACCCTACGGGCTCGGAAAGTGCAACGAAACCATCAAATTTTAGATAGAAACTGTATTTTTGTCGATTTTTATTGAATTTGAACTATATTTCAACGTTTTTTGATGGTTCTGAGCCACCAAACACACTTAAAGCATGCAGAATCGACTCAGAATAGGAAAAGGAGACGTTTAGGTCAATTTTATGCATTCTGGCGTTCGTAGATACAAGAAAACTGTTAAAATTCTTCAGAAACGTCACTTTTGAAGTGTTTTCTTGTACTTTTAAGCCAATCAGATACCCTACGGGCTCGGAAAGTGCAACGAAACCATCAAATTTTAGCTAGAAACTGTATTTTTGTCGATTTTTATTGAATTTGAACTATATTTCAACGTTTTTTGATGGTTCTGAGCCACCAAACACACTTAAAGCATGCAGAATCGACTCAGAATAGGAAAAGGAGACGTTTAGGTCAATTTTATGCATTCTGGCGTTCGTAGATACAAGAAAACTGTTAAAATTCTTCAGAAACGTCACTTTTGAAGTGTTTTCTTGTACTTTTAAGCCAATCAGATACCCTACGGGCTCGGAAAGTGCAACGAAACCATCAAATTTTAGATAGAAACTGTATTTTTGTCGATTTTTATTGAATTTGAACTATATTTCAACGTTTTTTGATGGTTCTGAGCCACCAAACACACTTAAAGCATGCAGAATCGACTCAGAATAGGAAAAGGAGACGTTTAGGTCAATTTTATGCATTCTGGCGTTCGTAGGTACAAGAAAACTGTTAAAATTCTTCAGAAACGTCACTTTTGAAGTGTTTTCTTGTACTTTTAAGCCAATCAGATACCCTACGGGCTCGGAAAGTGCAACGAAACCATCAAATTTTAGCTAGAAACTGTATTTTTGTCGATTTTTATTGAATTTGAACTATATTTCAACGTTTTTTGATGGTTCTGAGCCACCAAACACACTTAAAGCATGCAGAATCGACTCAGAATAGGAAAAGGAGACGTTTAGGTCAATTTTATGCATTCTGGCGTTCGTAGATACAAGAAAACTGTTAAAATTCTTCAGAAACGTCACTTTTGAAGTGTTTTCTTGTACTTTTAAGCCAATCAGATACCCGACGGGCTCGGAAAGTGCAACGAAACCATGAAATTTTAGCTAGAAACTGTATTTTTGTCGATTTTTATTGAATTTGAACTATATTTCAACGTTTTTTGATGGTTCTGAGCCACCAAACACACTTAAAGCATGCAGAATCGACTCAGAATAGGAAAAGGAGACGTTTAGGTCAATTTTATGCATTCTGGCGTTCGTAGATACAAGAAAACTGTTAAAATTCTTCAGAAACGTCACTTTTGAAGTGTTTTCTTGTACTTTTAAGCCAATCAGATACCCTACGGGCTCGGAAAGTGCAACGAAACCATCAAATTTTAGCTAGAAACTGTATTTTTGTCGATTTTTATTGAATTTGAACTATATTTCAACGTTTTTTGATGGTTCTGAGCCACCAAACACACTTAAAGCATGCAGAATCGACTCAGAATAGGAAAAGGAGACGTTTAGGTCAATTTTATGCATTCTGGCGTTCGTAGATACAAGAAAACTGTTAAAATTCTTCAGAAACGTCACTTTTGAAGTGTTTTCTTGTACTTTTAAGCCAATCAGATACCCTACGGGCTCGGAAAGTGCAACGAAACCATCAAATTTTAGATAGAAACTGTATTTTTGTCGATTTTTATTGAATTTGAACTATATTTCAACGTTTTTTGATGGTTCTGAGCCACCAAACACACTTAAAGCATGCAGAATCGACTCAGAATAGGAAAAGGAGACGTTTAGGTCAATTTTATGCATTCTGGCGTTCGTAGATACAAGAAAACTGTTAAAATTCTTCAGAAACGTCACTTTTGAAGTGTTTTCTTGTACTTTTAAGCCAATCAGATACCCTACGGGCTCGGAAAGTGCAACGAAACCATCAAATTTTAGCTAGAAACTGTATTTTTGTCGATTTTTATTGAATTTGAACTATATTTCAACGTTTTTTGATGGTTCTGAGCCACCAAACACACTTAAAGCATGCAGAATCGACTCAGAATAGGAAAAGGAGACGTTTAGGTCAATTTTATGCATTCTGGCGTTCGTAGATACAAGAAAACTGTTAAAATTCTTCAGAAACGTCACTTTTGAAGTGTTTTCTTGTACTTTTAAGCCAATCAGATACCCTACGGGCTCGGAAAGTGCAACGAAACCATCAAATTTTAGATAGAAACTGTATTTTTGTCGATTTTTATTGAATTTGAACTATATTTCAACGTTTTTTGATGGTTCTGAGCCACCAAACACACTTAAAGCATGCAGAATCGACTCAGAATAGGAAAAGGAGACGTTTAGGTCAATTTTATGCATTCTGGCGTTCGTAGATACAAGAAAACTGTTAAAATTCTTCAGAAACGTCACTTTTGAAGTGTTTTCTTGTACTTTTAAGCCAATCAGATACCCTACGGGCTCGGAAAGTGCAACGAAACCATCAAATTTTAGCTAGAAACTGTATTTTTGTCGATTTTTATTGAATTTGAACTATATTTCAACGTTTTTTGATGGTTCTGAGCCACCAAACACACTTAAAGCATGCAGAATCGACTCAGAATAGGAAAAGGAGACGTTTAGGTCAATTTTATGCATTCTGGCGTTCGTAGATACAAGAAAACTGTTAAAATTCTTCAGAAACGTCACTTTTGAAGTGTTTTCTTGTACTTTTAAGCCAATCAGATACCCTACGGGCTCGGAAAGTGCAACGAAACCATCAAATTTTAGCTAGAAACTGTATTTTTGTCGATTTTTATTGAATTTGAACTATATTTCAACGTTTTTTGATGGTTCTGAGCCACCAAACACACTTAAAGCATGCAGAATCGACTCAGAATAGGAAAAGGAGATGTTTAGGTCAATTTTATGCATTCTGGCGTTCGTAGATACAAGAAAACTGTTAAAATTCTTCAGAAACGTCACTTTTGAAGTGTTTTCTTGTACTTTTAAGCCAATCAGATACCCTACGGGCTCGGAAAGTGCAACGAAACCATCAAATTTTAGCTAGAAACTGTATTTTTGTCGATTTTTATTGAATTTGAACTATATTTCAACGTTTTTTGATGGTTCTGAGCCACCAAACACACTTAAAGCATGCAGAATCGACTCAGAATAGGAAAAGGAGACGTTTAGGTCAATTTTATGCATTCTGGCGTTCGTAGATACAAGAAAACTGTTAAAATTCTTCAGAAACGTCACTTTTGAAGTGTTTTCTTGTACTTTTAAGCCAATCAGATACCCTACGGGCTCGGAAAGTGCAACGAAACCATCAAATTTTAGCTAGAAACTGTATTTTTGTCGATTTTTATTGAATTTGAACTATATTTCAACGTTTTTTGATGGTTCTGAGCCACCAAACACACTTAAAGCATGCAGAATCGACTCAGAATAGGAAAAGGAGACGTTTAGGTCAATTTTATGCATTCTGGCGTTCGTAGATACAAGAAAACTGTTAAAATTCTTCAGAAACGTCACTTTTGAAGTGTTTTCTTGTACTTTTAAGCCAATCAGATACCCTACGGGCTCGGAAAGTGCAACGAAACCATCAAATTTTAGCTAGAAACTGTATTTTTGTCGATTTTTATTGAATTTGAACTATATTTCAACGTTTTTTGATGGTTCTGAGCCACCAAACACACTTAAAGCATGCAGAATCGACTCAGAATAGGAAAAGGAGACGTTTAGGACAATTTTATGCATTCTGGCGTTCGTAGATACAAGAAAACTGTTAAAATTCTTCAGAAACGTCACTTTTGAAGTGTTTTCTTGTACTTTTAAGCCATTCAGATACCCAACGGGCTCGGAAAGTGCAACGAAACCATCAAATTTTAGCTAGAAACTGTATTTTTGTCGATTTTTATTGAATTTGAACTATATTTCAACGTTTTTTGATGGTTCTGAGCCACCAAACACACTTAAAGCATGCAGAATCGACTCAGAATAGGAAAAGGAGACGTTTAGGTCAATTTTATGCATTCTGGCGTTCGTAGATACAAGAAAACTGTTAAAATTCTTCAGAAACGTCACTTTTGAAGTGTTTTCTTGTACTTTTAAGCCAATCAGATACCCTACGGGCTCGGAAAGTGCAACGAAACCATCAAATTTTAGCTAGAAACTGTATTTTTGTCGATTTTTATTGAATTTGAACTATATTTCAACGTTTTTTGATGGTTCTGAGCCACCAAACACACTTAAAGCATGCAGAATCGACTCAGAATAGGAAAAGGAGACGTTTAGGTCAATTTTATGCATTCTGGCGTTCGTAGATACAAGAAAACTGTTAAAATTCTTCAGAAACGTCACTTTTGAAGTGTTTTCTTGTACTTTTAAGCCAATCAGATACCCTACGGGCTCGGAAAGTGCAACGAAACCATCAAATTTTAGCTAGAAACTGTATTTTTGTCGATTTTTATTGAATTTGAACTATATTTCAACGTTTTTTGATGGTTCTGAGCCACCAAACACACTTAAAGCATGCAGAATCGACTCAGAATAGGAAAAGGAGACGTTTAGGTCAATTTTATGCATTCTGGCGTTCGTAGATACAAGAAAACTGTTAAAATTCTTCAGAAACGTCACTTTTGAAGTGTTTTCTTGTACTTTTAAGCCAATCAGATACCCTACGGGCTCGGAAAGTGCAACGAAACCATCAAATTTTAGCTAGAAACTGTATTTTTGTCGATTTTTATTGAATTTGAACTATATTTCAACGTTTTTTGATGGTTCTGAGCCACCAAACACACTTAAAGCATGCAGAATCGACTCAGAATAGGAAAAGGAGACGTTTAGGTCAATTTTATGCATTCTGGCGTTCGTAGATACAAGAAAACTGTTAAAATTCTTCAGAAACGTCACTTTTGAAGTGTTTTCTTGTACTTTTAAGCCAATCAGATACCCTACGGGCTCGGAAAGTGCAACGAAACCATCAAATTTTAGCTAGAAACTGTATTTTTGTCGATTTTTATTGAATTTGAACTATATTTCAACGTTTTTTGATGGTTCTGAGCCACCAAACACACTTAAAGCATGCAGAATCGACTCAGAATAGGAAAAGGAGACGTTTAGGTCAATTTTATGCATTCTGGCGTTCGTAGATACAAGAAAACTGTTAAAATTCTTCAGAAACGTCACTTTTGAAGTGTTTTCTTGTACTTTTAAGCCAATCAGATACCCGACGGGCTCGGAAAGTGCAACGAAACCATCAAATTTTAGCTAGAAACTGTATTTTTGTCGATTTTTATTGAATTTGAACTATATTTCAACGTTTTTTGATGGTTCTGAGCCACCAAACACACTTAAAGCATGCAGAATCGACTCAGAATAGGAAAAGGAGACGTTTAGGTCAATTTTATGCATTCTGGCGTTCGTAGATACAAGAAAACTGTTAAAATTCTTCAGAAACGTCACTTTTGAAGTGTTTTCTTGTACTTTTAAGCCAATCAGATACCCTACGGGCTCGGAAAGTGCAACGAAACCATCAAATTTTAGCTAGAAACTGTATTTTTGTCGATTTTTATTGAATTTGAACTATATTTCAACGTTTTTTGATGGTTCTGAGCCACCAAACACACTTAAAGCATGCAGAATCGACTCAGAATAGGAAAAGGAGACGTTTAGGTCAATTTTATGCATTCTGGCGTTCGTAGATACAAGAGAACTGTTAAAATTCTTCAGAAACGTCACTTTTGAAGTGTTTTCTTGTACTTTTAAGCCAATCAGATACCCTACGGGCTCGGAAAGTGCAACGAAACCATCAAATTTTAGATAGAAACTGTATTTTTGTCGATTTTTATTGAATTTGAACTATATTTCAACGTTTTTTGATGGTTCTGAGCCACCAAACACACTTAAAGCATGCAGAATCGACTCAGAATAGGAAAAGGAGACGTTTAGGTCAATTTTATGCATTCTGGCGTTCGTAGATACAAGAAAACTGTTAAAATTCTTCAGAAACGTCACTTTTGAAGTGTTTTCTTGTACTTTTAAGCCAATCAGATACCCTACGGGCTCGGAAAGTGCAACGAAACCATCAAATTTTAGCTAGAAACTGTATTTTTGTCGATTTTTATTGAATTTGAACTATATTTCAACGTTTTTTGATGGTTCTGAGCCACCAAACACACTTAAAGCATGCAGAATCGACTCAGAATAGGAAAAGGAGACGTTTAGGTCAATTTTATGCATTCTGGCGTTCGTAGATACAAGAAAACTGTTAAAATTCTTCAGAAACGTCACTTTTGAAGTGTTTTCTTGTAGTTTTAAGCCAATCAGATACCCTACGGGCTCGGAAAGTGCAACGAAACCATCAAATTTTAGCTAGAAACTGTATTTTTGTCGATTTTTATTGAATTTGAACTATATTTCAACGTTTTTTGATGGTTCTGAGCCACCAAACACACTTAAAGCATGCAGAATCGACTCAGAATAGGAAAAGGAGACGTTTAGGTCAATTTTATGCATTCTGGCGTTCGTAGATACAAGAAAACTGTTAAAATTCTTCAGAAACGTCACTTTTGAAGTGTTTTCTTGTACTTTTAAGCCAATCAGATACCCTACGGGCTCGGAAAGTGCAACGAAACCATCAAATTTTAGCTAGAAACTGTATTTTTGTCGATTTTTATTGAATTTGAACTATATTTCAACGTTTTTTGATGGTTCTGAGCCACCAAACACACTTAAAGCATGCAGAATCGACTCAGAATAGGAAAAGGAGACGTTTAGGTCAATTTTATGCATTCTGGCGTTCGTAGATACAAGAAAACTGTTAAAATTCTTCAGAAACGTCACTTTTGAAGTGTTTTCTTGTACTTTTAAGCCAATCAGATACCCTACGGGCTCGGAAATTGCAACGAAACCATCAAATTTTAGCTAGAAACTGTATTTTTGTCGATTTTTATTGAATTTGAACTATATTTCAACGTTTTTTGATGGTTCTGAGCCACCAAACACACTTAAAGCATGCAGAATCAACTCAGAATAGGAAAAGGAGACGTTTAGGTCAATTTTATGCATTCTGGCGTTCGTAGATACAAGAAAACTGTTAAAATTCTTCAGAAACGTCACTTTTGAAGTGTTTTCTTGTACTTTTAAGCCATTCAGATACCCTACGGGCTCGGAAAGTGCAACGAAACCATCAAATTTTAGCTAGAAACTGTATTTTTGTCGATTTTTATTGAATTTGAACTATATTTCAACGTTTTTTGATGGTTCTGAGCCACCAAACACACTTAAAGCATGCAGAATCGACTCAGAATAGGAAAAGGAGACGTTTAGGTCAATTTTATGCATTCTGGCGTTCGTAGATACAAGAAAACTGTTAAAATTCTTCAGAAACGTCACTTTTGAAGTGTTTTCTTGTACTTTTAAGCCAATCAGATACCCTACGGGCTCGGAAAGTGCAACGAAACCATCAAATTTTAGCTAGAAACTGTATTTTTGTCGATTTTTATTGAATTTGAACTATATTTCAACGTTTTTTGATGGTTCTGAGCCACCAAACACACTTAAACATGCAGAATCGACTCAGAATAGGAAAAGGAGACGTTTAGGTCAATTTTATGCATTCTGGCGTTCGTAGATACAAGAAAACTGTTAAAATTCTTCAGAAACGTCACTTTTGAAGTGTTTTCTTGTACTTTTAAGCCAATCAGATACCCTACGGGCTCGGAAAGTGCAACGAAACCATCAAATTTTAGCTAGAAACTGTATTTTTGTCGATTTTTATTGAATTTGAACTATATTTCAACGTTTTTTGATGGTTCTGAGCCACCAAACACACTTAAAGCATGCAGAATCGACTCAGAATAGGAAAAGGAGACGTTTAGGTCAATTTTATGCATTCTGGCGTTCGTAGATACAAGAAAACTGTTAAAATTCTTCAGAAACGTCACTTTTGAAGTGTTTTCTTGTACTTTTAAGCCAATCAGATACCCTACGGGCTCGGAAAGTGCAACGAAACCATCAAATTTTAGCTAGAAACTGTATTTTTGTCGATTTTTATTGAATTTGAACTATATTTCAACGTTTTTTGATGGTTCTTGAGCCACCAAACACACTTAAAGCATGCAGAATCGACTCAGAATAGGAAAAGGAGACGTTTAGGTCAATTTTATGCATTCTGGCGTTCGTAGATACAAGAAAACTGTTAAAATTCTTCAGAAACGTCACTTTTGAAGTGTTTTCTTGTACTTTTAAGCCAATCAGATACCCTACGGGCTCGGAAAGTGCAACGAAACCATCAAATTTTAGCTAGAAACTGTATTTTTGTCGATTTTTATTGAATTTGAACTATATTTCAACGTTTTTTGATGGTTCTGAGCCACCAAACACACTTAAAGCATGCAGAATCGACTCAGAATAGGAAAAGGAGACGTTTAGGTCAATTTTATGCATTCTGGCGTTCGTAGATACAAGAAAACTGTTAAAATTCTTCAGAAACGTCACTTTTGAAGTGTTTTCTTGTAGTTTTAAGCCAATCAGATACCCAACGGGCTCGGAAAGTGCAACGAAACCATCAAATTTTAGCTAGAAACTGTATTTTTGTCGATTTTTATTGAATTTGAACTATATTTCAACGTTTTTTGATGGTTCTGAGCCACCAAACACACTTAAAGCATGCAGAATCGACTCAGAATAGGAAAAGGAGACGTTTAGGTCAATTTTATGCATTCTGGCGTTCGTAGATACAAGAAAACTGTTAAAATTCTTCAGAAACGTCACTTTTGAAGTGTTTTCTTGTACTTTTAAGCCAATCAGATACCCAACGGGCTCGGAAAGTGCAACGAAACCATCAAATTTTAGCTAGAAACTGTATTTTTGTCGATTTTTATTGAATTTGAACTATATTTCAACGTTTTTTGATGGTTCTCAGCCACCAAACACACTTAAAGCATGCAGAATCGACTCAGAATAGGAAAAGGAGACGTTTAGGTCAATTTTATGCATTCTGGCGTTCGTAGATACAAGAAAACTGTTAAAATTCTTCAGAAACGTCACTTTTGAAGTGTTTTCTTGTACTTTTAAGCCAATCAGATACCCTACGGGCTCGGAAAGTGCAACGAAACCATCAAATTTTAGCTAGAAACTGTATTTTTGTCGATTTTTATTGAATTTGAACTATATTTCAACGTTTTTTGATGGTTCTGAGCCACCAAACACACTTAAAGCATGCAGAATCGACTCAGAATAGGAAAAGGAGACGTTTAGGTCAATTTTATGCATTCTGGCGTTCGTAGATACAAGAAAACTGTTAAAATTCTTCAGAAACGTCGCTTTTGAAGTGTTTTCTTGTACTTTTAAGCCAATCAGATACCCTACGGGCTCGGAAAGTGCAACGAAACCATCAAATTTTAGCTAGAAACTGTATTTTTGTCGATTTTTATTGAATTTGAACTATATTTCAACGTTTTTTGATGGTTCTGAGCCACCAAACACACTTAAAGCATGCAGAATCGACTCAGAATAGGAAAAGGAGACGTTTAGGTCAATTTTATGCATTCTGGCGTTAGTAGATACAAGAAAACTGTTAAAATTCTTCAGAAACGTCACTTTTGAAGTGTTTTCTTGTACTTTTAAGCCAATCAGATACCCCACGGGCTCGGAAAGTGCAACGAAACCATCAAATTTTAGCTAGAAACTGTATTTTTGTCGATTTTTATTGAATTTGAACTATATTTCAACGTTTTTTGATGGTCCTGAGCCACCAAACACACTTAAAGCATGCAGAATCGACTCAGAATAGGAAAAGGAGACGTTTAGGTCAATTTTATGCATTCTGGCGTTCGTAGATACAAGAAAACTGTTAAAATTCTTCAGAAACGTCACTTTTGAAGTGTTTTCTTGTACTTTTAAGCCAATCAGATACCCTACGAGCTCGGAAAGTGCAACGAAACCATCAAATTTTAGCTAGAAACTGTATTTTTGTCGATTTTTATTGAATTTGAACTATATTTCAACGTTTTTTGATGGTTCTGAGCCACCAAACACACTTAAAGCATGCAGAATCGACTCAGAATAGGAAAAGGAGACGTTTAGGTCAATTTTATGCATTCTGGCGTTCGTAGATACAAGAAAACTGTTAAAATTCTTCAGAAACGTCACTTTTGAAGTGTTTTCTTGTACTTTTAAGCCAATCAGATACCCTACGGGCTCGGAAGGTGCAACGAAACCATCAAATTTTAGCTAGAAACTGTATTTTTGTCGATTTTTATTGAATTTGAACTATATTTCAACGTTTTTTGATGGTTCTGAGCCACCAAACACACTTAAAGCATGCAGAATCGACTCAGAATAGGAAAAGGAGACGTTTAGGTCAATTTTATGCATTCTGGCGTTCGTAGATACAAGAAAACTGTTAAAATTCTTCAGAAACGTCACTTTTGAAGTGTTTTCTTGTAATTTTAAGCCAATCAGATACCCTACGGGCTCGGAAAGTGCAACGAAACCATAAAATTTTAGCTATAAACTGTATTTTTGTCGATTTTTATTGAATTTGAACTATATTTCAACGTTTTTTGATGGTTCTGAGCCACCAAACACACTTAAAGCATGCAGAATCGACTCAGAATAGGAAAAGGAGACGTTTAGGTCAATTTTATGCATTCTGGCGTTCGTAGATACAAGAAAACTGTTAAAATTCTTCAGAAACGTCACTTTTGAAGTGTTTTCTTGTACTTTTAAGCCAATCAGATACCCTACGGGCTCGAAAAGTGCAACGAAACCATCAAATTTTAGCTAGAAACTGTATTTTTGTCGATTTTTATTGAATTTGAACTATATTTCAACGTTTTTTGATGGTTCTGAGCCACCAAACACACTTAAAGCATGCAGAATCGACTCAGAATAGGAAAAGGAGATGTTTAGGTCAATTTTATGCATTCTGGCGTTCGTAGATACAAGAAAACTGTTAAAATTCTTCAGAAACGTCACTTTTGAAGTGTTTTCTTGTACTTTTAAGCCAATCAGATACCCTACAGGCTCGGAAAGTGCAACGAAACCATCAAATTTTAGCTAGAAACTGTATTTTTGTCGATTTTTATTGAATTTGAACTATATTTCAACGTTTTTTGATGGTTCTGAGCCACCAAACACACTTAAAGCATGCAGAATCGACTCAGAATAGGAAAAGGAGACGTTTAGGTCAATTTTATGCATTCTGGCGTTCGTAGATACAAGAAAACTGTTAAAATTCTTCAGAAACGTCACTTTTGAAGTGTTTTCTTGTACTTTTAAGCCAATCAGATACCCTACGGGCTCGGAAAGTGCAACGAAACCATCAAATTTTAGCTAGAAACTGTATTTTTGTCGATTTTTATTGAATTTGAACTATATTTCAACGTTTTTTGATGGTTCTGAGCCACCAAACACACTTAAAGCATGCAGAATCGACTCAGAATAGGAAAAGGAGACGTTTAGGTCAATTTTATGCATTCTGGCGTTCGTAGATACAAGAAAACTGTTAAAATTCTTCAGAAACGTCACTTTTGAAGTGTTTTCTTGTACTTTTAAGCCAATCAGATACCCTACGGGCTCGGAAAGTGCAACGAAACCATCAAATTTTAGCTAGAAACTGTATTTTTGTCGATTTTTATTGAATTTGAACTATATTTCAACGTTTTTTGATGGTTCTGAGCCACAAAACACACTTAAAGCATGCAGAATCGACTCAGAATAGGAAAAGGAGATGTTTAGGTCAATTTTATGCATTCTGGCGTTCGTAGATACAAGAAAACTGTTAAAATTCTTCAGAAACGTCACTTTTGAAGTGTTTTCTTGTACTTTTAAGCCAATCAGATACCCTACGGGCTCGGAAAGTGCAACGAAACCATCAAATTTTAGCTAGAAACTGTATTTTTGTCGATTTTTATTTAATTTGAACTATATTTCAACGTTTTTTGATGGTTCTGAGCCACCAAACACACTTAAAGCATGCAGAATCGACTCAGAATAGGAAAAGGAGACGTTTAGGTCAATTTTATGCATTCTGGCGTTCGTAGATACAAGAAAACTGTTAAAATTCTTCAGAAACGTCACTTTTGAAGTGTTTTCTTGTACTTTTAAGCCAATCAGATACCCTACGGGCTCGGAAAGTGCAACGAAACCATCAAATTTTAGCTAGAAACTGTATTTTTGTCGATTTTTATTGAATTTGAACTATATTTCAACGTTTTTTGATGGTTCTGAGCCACCAAACACACTTAAAGCATGCAGAATCGACTCAGAATAGGAAAAGGAGACGTTTAGGTCAATTTTATGCATTCTGGCGTTCGTAGATACAAGAAAACTGTTAAAATTCTTCAGAAACGTCACTTTTGAAGTGTTTTCTTGTACTTTTAAGCAATCAGATACCCGACGGGCTCGGAAAGTGCAACGAAACCATCAAATTTTAGCTAGAAACTGTATTTTTGTCGATTTTTATTGAATTTGAACTATATTTCAACGTTTTTTGATGGTTCTGAAGCCACCAAACACACTTAAAGCATGCAGAATCGACTCAGAATAGGAAAAGGAGACGTTTAGGTCAATTTTATGCATTCTGGCGTTCGTAGATACAAGAAAACTGTTAAAATTCTTCAGAAACGTCACTTTTGAAGTGTTTTCTTGTACTTTTAAGCCAATCAGATACCCTACGGGCTCGGAAAGTGCAACGAAACCATCAAATTTTAGCTAGAAACTGTATTTTTGTCGATTTTTATTGAATTTGAACTATATTTCAACGTTTTTTGATGGTTCTGAGCCACCAAACACACTTAAAGCATGCAGAATCGACTCAGAATAGGAAAAGGAGACGTTTAGGTCAATTTTATGCATTCTGGCGTTCGTAGATACAAGAAAACTGTTAAAATTCTTCAGAAACGTCACTTTTGAAGTGTTTTCTTGTACTTTTAAGCCAATCAGATACCCTACGGGCTCGGAAAGTGCAACGAAACCATCAAATTTTAGCTAGAAACTGTATTTTTGTCGATTTTTATTGAATTTGAACTATATTTCAACGTTTTTTGATGGTTCTGAGCCACCAAACACACTTAAAGCATGCAGAATCGACTCAGAATAGGAAAAGGAGACGTTTAGGTCAATTTTATGCATTCTGGCGTTCGTAGATACAAGAAAACTGTTAAAATTCTTCAGAAACGTCACTTTTGAAGTGTTTTCTTGTACTTTTAAGCCAATCAGATACCCTACGGGCTCGGAAAGTGCAACGAAACCATCAAATTTTAGCTAGAAACTGTATTTTTGTCGATTTTTATTGAATTTTAACTATATTTCAACGTTTTTTGATGGTTCTGAGCCACCAAACACACTTAAAGCATGCAGAATCGACTCAGAATAGGAAAAGGAGACGTTTAGGTCAATTTTATGCATTCTGGCGTTCGTAGATACAAGAAAACTGTTAAAATTCTTCAGAAACGTCACTTTTGAAGTGTTTTCTTGTACTTTTAAGCCAATCAGATACCCTACGGGCTCGGAAAGTGCAACGAAACCATCAAATTTTAGCTAGAAACTGTATTTTTGTCGATTTTTATTGAATTTGAACTATATTTCAACGTTTTTTGATGGTTCTGAGCCACCAAACACACTTAAAGCATGCAGAATCGACTCAGAATAGGAAAAGGAGACGTTTAGGTCAATTTTATGCATTCTGGCGTTCGTAGATACAAGAAAACTGTTAAAATTCTTCAGAAACGTCACTTCTGAAGTGTTTTCTTGTACTTTTAAGCCAATCAGATACCCTGCGGGCTCGGAAAGTGCAACGAAACCATCAAATTTTAGCTAGAAACTGTATTTTTGTCGATTTTTATTGAATTTGAACTATATTTCAACGTTTTTTGATGGTTCTGAGCCACCAAACACACTTAAAGCATGCAGAATCGACTCAGAATAGGAAAAGGAGACGTTTAGGTCAATTTTATGCATTCTGGCGTTCGTAGATACAAGAAAACTGTTAAAATTCTTCAGAAACTTCACTTTTGAAGTGTTTTCTTGTACTTTTAAGCCAATCAGATACCCTACGGGCTCGGAAAGTGCAACGAAACCATCAAATTTTAGCTTGAAACTGTATTTTTGTCGATTTTTATTGAATTTGAACTATTTTTCAACGTTTTTTGATGGTTCTGAGCCACCAAACACACTTAAAGCATGCAGAATCGACTCAGAATAGGAAAAGGAGACGTTTAGGTCAATTTTATGCATTCTGGCGTTCGTAGATACAAGAAAACTGTTAAAATTCTTCAGAAACGTCACTTTTGAAGTGTTTTCTTGTACTTTTAAGCCAATCAGATACCCAACGGGCTCGGAAAGTGCAACGAAACCATCAAATTTTAGCTAGAAACTGTATTTTTGTCGATTTTTATTGAATTTGAACTATATTTCAACGTTTTTTGATGGTTCTGAGCCACCAAACACACTTAAAGCATGCAGAATCGACTCAGAATAGGAAAAGGAGACGTTTAGGTCAATTTTATGCATTCTGGCGTTCGTAGATACAAGAAAACTGTTAAAATTCTTCAGAAACGTCACTTTTGAAGTGTTTTCTTGTACTTTTAAGCCAATCAGATACCCTATGGGCTCGGAAAGTGCAACGAAACCATCAAATTTTAGCTAGAAACTGTATTTTTGTCGATTTTTATTGAATTTGAACTATATTTCAACGTTTTTTGATGGTTCTGAGCCACCAAACACACTTAAAGCATGCAGAATCGACTCAGAATAGGAAAAGGAGACGTTTAGGTCAATTTTATGCATTCTGGCGTTCGTAGATACAAGAAAACTGTTAAAATTCTTCAGAAACGTCACTTTTGAAGTGTTTTCTTGTACTTTTAAGCCAATCAGATACCCTACGGGCTCGGAAAGTGCAACGAAACCATCAAATTTTAGCTAGAAACTGTATTTTTGTCGATTTTTATTGAATTTGAACTATATTTCAACGTTTTTTGATGGTTCTGAGCCACCAAACACACTTAAAGCATGCAGAATCGACTCAGAATAGGAAAAGGAGACGTTTAGGTCAATTTTATGCATTCTGGCGTTCGTAGATACAAGAAAACTGTTAAAATTCTTCAGAAACGTCACTTTTGAAGTGTTTTCTTGTACTTTTAAGCCAATCAGATACCCAACGGGCTCGGAAAGTGCAACGAAACCATCAAATTTTAGCTAGAAACTGTATTTTTGTCGATTTTTATTGAATTTGAACTATATTTCAACGTTTTTTGATGGTTCTGAGCCACCAAACACACTTAAAGCATGCAGAATCGACTCAGAATAGGAAAAGGAGACGTTTAGGTCAATTTTATGCATTCTGGCGTTCGTAGCTACAAGAAAACTGTTAAAATTCTTCAGAAACGTCACTTTTGAAGTGTTTTCTTGTACTTTTAAACCAATCAGATACCCTACGGGCTCGGAAAGTGCAACGAAACCATCAAATTTTAGCTAGAAACTGTATTTTTGTCGATTTTTATTGAATTTGAACTATATTTCAACGTTTTTTGATGGTTCTGAGCCACCAAACACACTTAAAGCATGCAGAATCGACTCAGAATAGGAAAAGGAGACGTTTAGGTCAATTTTATGCATTCTGGCGTTCGTAGATACAAGAAAACTGTTAAAATTCTTCAGAAACGTCACTTTTGAAGTGTTTTCTTGTACTTTTAAGCCAATCAGATACCCTACGGGCTCGGAAAGTGCAACGAAACCATCAAATTTTAGCTAGAAACTGTATTTTTGTCGATTTTTATTGAATTTGAACTATATTTCAACGTTTTTTGATGGTTCTGAGCCACCAAACACACTTAAAGCATGCAGAATCGACTCAGAATAGGAAAAGGAGACGTTTAGGTCAATTTTATGCATTCTGGCGTTCGTAGATACAAGAAAACTGTTAAAATTCTTCAGAAACGTCACTTTTGAAGTGTTTTCTTGTACTTTTAAGCCAATCAGATACCCTACGGGCTCGGAAAGTGCAACGAAACCATCAAATTTTAGCTAGAAACTGTATTTTTGTCGATTTTTATTGAATTTGAACTATATTTCAACGTTTTTTGATGGTTCTGAGCCACCAAACACACTTAAAGCATGCAGAATCGACTCAGAATAGGAAAAGGAGACGTTTAGGTCAATTTTATGCATTCTGGCGTTCGTAGATACAAGAAAACTGTTAAAATTCTTCAGAAACGTCACTTTTGAAGTGTTTTCTTGTTCTTTTAAACCAATCAGATACCCTACGGGCTCGGAAAGTGCAACGAAACCATCAAATTTTAGCTAGAAACTGTATTTTTGTCGATTTTTATTGAATTTGAACTATATTTCAACGTTTTTTGATGGTTCTGAGCCACCAAACACACTTAAAGCATGCAGAATCGACTCAGAATAGGAAAAGGAGACGTTTAGGTCAATTTTATGCATTCTGGCGTTCGTAGATACAAGAAAACTGTTAAAATTCTTCAGAAACGTCACTTTTGAAGTGTTTTCTTGTACTTTTAAGCCAATCAGATACCCTACGGGCTCGGAAAGTGCAACGAAACCATCAAATTTTAGCTAGAAACTGTATTTTTGTCGATTTTTATTGAATTTGAACTATATTTCAACGTTTTTTGATGGTTCTGAGCCACCAAACACACTTAAAGCATGCAGAATCGACTCAGAATAGGAAAAGGAGACGTTTAGGTCAATTTTATGCATTCTGGCGTTCGTAGATACAAGAAAACTGTTAAAATTCTTCAGAAACGTCACTTTTGAAGTGTTTTCTTGTACTTTTAAGCCAATCAGATACCCTACGGGCTCGGAAAGTGCAACGAAACCATCAAATTTTAGCTAGAAACTGTATTTTTGTCGATTTTTATTGAATTTGAACTATATTTCAACGTTTTTTGATGGTTCTGAGCCACCAAACACACTTAAAGCATGCAGAATCGACTCAGAATAGGAAAAGGAGACGTTTAGGTCAATTTTATGCATTCTGGCGTTCGTAGATACAAGAAAACTGTTAAAATTCTTCAGAAACGTCACTTTTGAAGTGTTTTCTTGTACTTTTAAGCCAATCAGATTCCCTACGGGCTCGGAAAGTGCAACGAAACCATCAAATTTTAGCTAGAAACTGTATTTTTGTCGATTTTTATTGAATTTGAACTATATTTTTTATTATTATTATTATTAATATTAGTTTGTATAGAGTAGAGCTCGTAGAAGCTATTATACTCTTTAGATTTCAATATTCTGTATTACCAAGAATAAAATTTATCAATGCGATTTTTAAATACGTTTACACTTTCAGACTTTATAATTTCATCTGGCAATTTATTCCAATCTTTGATTATGCGGGTGGAGAAGAAGTTTTTCCTGATATTTGTTTTACAACGAGGTACGACTAATGTTAATCGGTGTCCACGTAATCTCACATCTTGCCTTATAGTAAAATAGTTTTCCCCTTCTTTTCCCATTTGCAAAATCTTGAAACAGTATATTAAATCTCCTCTTTTCTTTCTGTCCATGAGTGAAGGAAGTTTCATTAAAATTAAACGGTTTTCGTAGCTAGGTCTTCTAAAACCATAGCACCATCTCGTATATCTTCGCTGTACATTTTCATAACTTCTCATATCCTGCATTCTGTCAGGAAACCACACAACAGAACCAAATTCTAAAATCGGTCTTACATATATTCTGAATAACTTAGCCATTAAAGATGTATTAGATTTTGCAAAAGTTTTATGTAGTATATACATACGACTATTCGCTTTCTTAACCTGTTTTAGTACATGATTAGCCCATGACAAATTTCTATGAATTAAGATACCCAAATCATTGTGTTCTGTAACAGTACGTAAGCTTTCCCCCTCTATTCTATAACAAAATTCCGGGTTTTTCTTACCAACATGCATCACTACACATTTATTACTGTTTAGAGGAATACCCCACTTTTCACTCCATTTATAAATCTTATTGAGATCATTTTGTAAAATATGTGCATTAATAGTCGTGTTATATAATTTTATATCATGTGCATACATTGCACAAGTTGAAACAATAGATTGAGGTATGTCAGCTGTGTAGAGAAGGAACAATTTTGGACCTAAAACAGAACCTTGAGGTACTCCGCTTAGTACGTTATAAACGTCACTCAAACTTTTATCAACTTTTACTGAAAAAGTTCTATTACTAAGAAAGCACTCTATCCACGCAAGCAGTCGTCCACTAATACCATACGATTTCAGTTTTAAAATGAGCAAATGTATGGGCACTTTGTCAAATGCCTTAGAAAAATCTAAATAAAGGATGTCAAAGGTTTCTGAATTATCTAGAGATGATGACCAGTCATTTAGGCAAGACAATAAATTTGACTCGATAGACCTGCCCTTGGTGAATCCATGCTGTTGACTAGGAATCAGAGCATGTTTGTTCATAAAATTTTCTAACTCGTCCACAATAATGGATTCCATTATTTTAACCGCTGGACACGTAAGGCTAATTGGCCTATAGTTTTTAACTTCAAGTTTGTTACCTTCTTTATATACTGGGCAAATGTATGCAGTTTTCCAATCCTCAGGTAAGGCAGATGAGTTAAACGACTGCTCCATTATTAAATGCAAAGGTACCGACAACTGACGACTACAATGTTTTAATATAGCGGGAGGTATTTTGTCAGGTCCAGGACAGGCAGTGTCTTTAATTGTTTGCAACTTTTTAAAAACAGATTTTGTATCAAAGCTGATATTAATATCTTCCTTATCCATATTTCTGCAATTGTATAATGGTAATGGATGATGAGCATTGCTATATGACTGGGAGAAAAACTGTGCCAAATAGTTTGCGGTTTCATGATCACTGGTAGTTAATGAGCAAATCAGGACGACTTAGTCTCATTATTTTTTTTTCAGTGGACAATACACGTCTTATATATTTAAATAAGACTTTCGGATTATTACTTTCAATTATATGATCTTCGTTCAATTCAACGATTTCAACGTTTTTTGATGGTTCTGAGCCACCAAACACACTTAAAGCATGCAGAATCGACTCAGAATAGGAAAAGGAGACGTTTAGGTCAATTTTATGCATTCTGGCGTTCGTAGATACAAGAAAACTGTTAAAATTCTTCAGAAACGTCACTTTTGAAGTGTTTTCTTGTACTTTTAAGCCAATCAGATACCCTACGGGCTCGGAAAGTGCAACGAAACCATCAAATTTTAGCTAGAAACTGTATTTTTATCGATTTTTATTGGATTTGAACTATATTTCAAAGTTTTTTGATGGTTCTGAGCCACCAAACACACTTAAAGCATGCAGAATCGACTCAGAATAGGAAAAGGAGACGTTTAGGTCAATTTTATGCATTCTGGCGTTCGTAGATACAAGAAAACTGTTAAAATTCTTCAGAAACGTCACTTTTGAAGTGTTTTCTTGTACTTTTAAGCCAATCAGATACCCTACGGGCTCGGAAAGTGCAACGAAACCATCAAATTTTAGCTAGAAACTGTATTTTTGTCGATTTTTATTGAATTTGAACTATATTTCAACGTTTTTTGATGGTTCTGAGCCACCAAACATACTTAAAGCATGCAGAATCGACTCAGAATAGGAAAAGGAGACGTTTAGGTCAATTTTATGCATTCTGGCGTTCGTAGATACAAGAAAACTGTTAAAATTCTTCAGAAACGTCACTTTTGAAGTGTTTTCTTGTACTTTTAAGCCAATCAGATACCCTACGGGCTCGGAAAGTGCAACGAAACCATCAAATTTTAGCTAGAAACTGTATTTTTGTCGATTTTTATTGAATTTGAACTATATTTCAACGTTTTTTGATGGTTCTGAGCCACCAAACACACTTAAAGCATGCAGAATCGACTCAGAATAGGAAAAGGAGACGTTTAGGTCAATTTTATGCATTCTGGCGTTCGTAGATACAAGAAAACTGTTAAAATTCTTCAGAAACGTCACTTTTGAAGTGTTTTCTTGTACTTTTAAGCCAATCAGATACCCTACGGGCTCGGAAAGTGCAACGAAACCATCAAATTTTAGCTAGAAACTGTATTTTTGTCGATTTTTATTGAATTTGAACTATATTTCAACGTTTTTTGATGGTTCTGAGCCACCAAACACACTTAAAGCATGCAGAATCGACTCAGAATAGGAAAAGGAGACGTTTAGGTCAATTTTATGCATTCTGGCGTTCGTAGATACAAGAAAACTGTTAAAATTCTTCAGAAACGTCACTTTTGAAGTGTTTTCTTGTACTTTTAAGCCAATCAGATAACCTACGGGCTCGAAAAGTGCAACGAAACCATCAAATTTTAGCTAGAAACTGTATTTTTGTCGATTTTTATTGAATTTGAACTATATTTCAACGTTTTTTGATGGTTCTGAGCCACCAAACACACTTAAAGCATGCAGAATCGACTCAGAATAGGAAAAGGAGACGTTTAGGTCAATTTTATGCATTCTGGCGTTCGTAGATACAAGAAAACTGTTAAAATTCTTCAGAAACGTCACTTTTGAAGTGTTTTCTTGTACTTTTAAGCCAATCAGATACCCTACGGGCTCGGAAAGTGCAACGAAACCATCAAATTTTAGCTAGAAACTGTATTTTTGTCGATTTTTATTGAATTTGAACTATATTTCAAAGTTTTTTGATGGTTCTGAGCCACCAAACACACTTAAAGCATGCAGAATCGACTCAGAATAGGAAAAGGAGACGTTTAGGTCAATTTTATGCATTCTGGCGTTCGTAGATACAAGAAAACTGTTAAAATTCTTCAGAAACGTCACTTTTGAAGTGTTTTCTTGTACTTTTAAGCCAATCAGATACACTACGGGCTCGGAAAGTGCAACGAAACCATCAAATTTTAGCTAGAAACTGTATTTTTGTCGATTTTTATTGAATTTGAACTATATTTCAACGTTTTTTGATGGCTCTGAGCCACCAAACACACTTAAAGCATGCAGAATCGACTCAGAATAGGAAAAGGAGACGTTTAGGTCAATTTTATGCATTCTGGCGTTCGTAGATACAAGAAAACTGTTAAAATTCTTCAGAAACGTCACTTTTGAAGTGTTTTCTTGTACTTTTAAGCCAATCAGATACCCTACGGGCTCGGAAAGTGCAACGAAACCATCAAATTTTAGCTAGAAACTGTATTTTTGTCGATTTTTATTGAATTTGAACTATATTTCAACGTTTTTTGATGGTTCTGAGCCACCAAACACACTTAAAGCATGCAGAATCGACTCAGAATAGGAAAAGGATACGTTTAGGTCAATTTTATGCATTCTGGCGTTTGTAGATACAAGAAAACTGTTAAAATTCTTCAGAAACGTCACTTTTGAAGTGTTTTCTTGTACTTTTAAGCCAATCAGATACCCTACGGGCTCGGAAAGTGCAACGAAACCATCAAATTTTAGCTAGAAACTGTATTTTTGTCGATTTTTATTGAATTTGAACTATATTTCAACGTTTTTTGATGGTTCTGAGCCACCAAACACACTTAAAGCATGCAGAATCGACTCAGAATAGGAAAAGGAGACGTTTAGGTCAATTTTATGCATTCTGGCGTTCGTAGATACAAGAAAACTGTTAAAATTCTTCAGAAACGTCACTTTTGAAGTGTTTTCTTGTACTTTTAAGCCAATCAGATACCCTACGGGCTCGGAAAGTGCAACGAAACCATCAAATTTTAGCTAGAAACTGTATTTTTGTCGATTTTTATTGAATTTGAACTATATTTCAACGTTTTTTGATGGTTCTGAGCCACCAAACACACTTAAAGCATGCAGAATCGACTCAGAATAGGAAAAGGAGACGTTTAGGTCAATTTTATGCATTCTGGCGTTCGTAGATACAAGAAAACTGTTAAAATTCTTCAGAAACGTCACTTTTGAAGTGTTTTCTTGTACTTTTAAGCCAATCAGATACCCTACGGGCTCGGAAAGTGCAACGAAACCATCAAATTTTAGCTAGAAACTGTATTTTTGTCGATTTTTATTGAATTTGAACTATATTTCAACGTTTTTTGATGGTTCTGAGCCACCAAACACACTTAAAGCATGCAGAATCGACTCAGAATAGGAAAAGGAGACGTTTAGGTCAATTTTATGCATTCTGGCGTTCGTAGATACAAGAAAACTGTTAAAATTCTTCAGAAACGTCACTTTTGAAGTGTTTTCTTGTACTTTTAAGCCAATCAGATAACCTACGGGCTCGAAAAGTGCAACGAAACCATCAAATTTTAGCTAGAAACTGTATTTTTGTCGATTTTTATTGAATTTGAACTATATTTCAACGTTTTTTGATGGTTCTGAGCCACCAAACACACTTAAAGCATGCAGAATCGACTCAGAATAGGAAAAGGAGACGTTTAGGTCAATTTTATGCATTCTGGCGTTCGTAGATACAAGAAAACTGTTAAAATTCTTCAGAAACGTCACTTTTGAAGTGTTTTCTTGTACTTTTAAGCCAATCAGATACCCTACGGGCTCGGAAAGTGCAACGAAACCATCAAATTTTAGCTAGAAACTGTATTTTTGTCGATTTTTATTGAATTTGAACTATATTTCAAAGTTTTTTGATGGTTCTGAGCCACCAAACACACTTAAAGCATGCAGAATCGACTCAGAATAGGAAAAGGAGACGTTTAGGTCAATTTTATGCATTCTGGCGTTCGTAGATACAAGAAAACTGTTAAAATTCTTCAGAAACGTCACTTTTGAAGTGTTTTCTTGTACTTTTAAGCCAATCAGATACACTACGGGCTCGGAAAGTGCAACGAAACCATCAAATTTTAGCTAGAAACTGTATTTTTGTCGATTTTTATTGAATTTGAACTATATTTCAACGTTTTTTGATGGCTCTGAGCCACCAAACACACTTAAAGCATGCAGAATCGACTCAGAATAGGAAAAGGAGACGTTTAGGTCAATTTTATGCATTCTGGCGTTCGTAGATACAAGAAAACTGTTAAAATTCTTCAGAAACGTCACTTTTGAAGTGTTTTCTTGTACTTTTAAGCCAATCAGATACCCTACGGGCTCGGAAAGTGCAACGAAACCATCAAATTTTAGCTAGAAACTGTATTTTTGTCGATTTTTATTGAATTTGAACTATATTTCAACGTTTTTTGATGGTTCTGAGCCACCAAACACACTTAAAGCATGCAGAATCGACTCAGAATAGGAAAAGGATACGTTTAGGTCAATTTTATGCATTCTGGCGTTTGTAGATACAAGAAAACTGTTAAAATTCTTCAGAAACGTCACTTTTGAAGTGTTTTCTTGTACTTTTAAGCCAATCAGATACCCTACGGGCTCGGAAAGTGCAACGAAACCATCAAATTTTAGCTAGAAACTGTATTTTTGTCGATTTTTATTGAATTTGAACTATATTTCAACGTTTTTTGATGGTTCTGAGCCACCAAACACACTTAAAGCATGCAGAATCGACTCAGAATAGGAAAAGGAGACGTTTAGGTCAATTTTATGCATTCTGGCGATCGTAGATACAAGAAAACTGTTAAAATTCTTCAGAAACGTCACTTTTGAAGTGTTTTCTTGTACTTTTAAGCCAATCAGATACCCTACGGGCTCGGAAAGTGCAACGAAACCATCAAATTTTAGCTAGAAACTGTATTTTTGTCGATTTTTATTGAATTTGAACTATATTTCAACGTTTTTTGATGGTTCTGAGCCACCAAACACACTTAAAGCATGCAGAATCGACTCAGAATAGGAAAAGGAGACGTTTAGGTCAATTTTATGCATTCTGGCGTTCGTAGATACAAGAAAACTGTTAAAATTCTTCAGAAACGTCACTTTTGAAGTGTTTTCTTGTACTTTTAAGCCAATCAGATACCCTACGGGCTCGGAAAGTGCAACGAAACCATCAAATTTTAGCTAGAAACTGTATTTTTGTCGATTTTTATTGAATTTGAACTATATTTCAACGTTTTTTGATGGTTCTGAGCCACCAAACACACTTAAAGCATGCAGAATCGACTCAGAATAGGAAAAGGAGACGTTTAGGTCAATTTTATGCATTCTGGCGTTCGTAGATACAAGAAAACTGTTAAAATTCTTCAGAAACGTAACTTTTGAAGTGTTTTCTTGTACTTTTAAGCCAATCAGATACCCTACGGGCTCGGAAAGTGCAACGAAACCATCAAATTTTAGCTAGAAACTGTATTTTTGTCGATTTTTATTGAATTTGAACTATATTTCAACGTTTTTTGATGGTTCTGAGCCACCAAACACACTTAAAGCATGCAGAATCGACTCAGAATAGGAAAAGGAGACGTTTAGGTCAATTTTATGCATTCTGGCGTTCGTAGATACAAGAAAACTGTTAAAATTCTTCAGAAACGTCACTTTTGAAGTGTTTTCTTGTACTTTTAAGCCAATCAGATACCCTGCGGGCTCGGAAAGTGCAACGAAACCATCAAATTTTAGCTAGAAACTGTATTTTTGTCGATTTTTATTGAATTTGAACTATATTTCAACGTTTTTTGATGGTTCTGAGCCACCAAACACACTTAAAGCATGCAGAATCGACTCAGAATAGGAAAAGGAGACGTTTAGGTCAATTTTATGCATTCTGGCGTTCGTAGATACAAGAAAACTGTTAAAATTCTTCAGAAACGTCACTTTTGAAGTGTTTTCTTGTACTTTTAAGCCAATCAGATACCCTACGGGCTCGGAAAGTGCAACGAAACCATCAAATTTTAGCTAGAAACTGTATTTTTGTCGATTTTTATTGAATTTGAACTATATTTCAACGTTTTTTGATGGTTCTGAGCCACCAAACACACTTAAAGCATGCAGAATCGACTCAGAATAGGAAAAGGAGACGTTTAGGTCAATTTTATGCATTCTGGCGTTCGTAGATACAAGAAAACTGTTAAAATTCTTCAGAAAAGTCACTTTTGAAGTGTTTTCTTGTACTTTTAAGCCAATCAGATACCCCACGGGCTCGGAAAGTGCAACGAAACCATCAAATTTTAGCTAGAAACTGTATTTTTGTCGATTTTTATTGAATTTGAACTATATTTCAACGTTTTTTGATGGTTCTGAGCCACCAAACACACTTAAAGCATGCAGAATCGACTCAGAATAGGAAAAGGAGACGTTTAGGTCAATTTTATGCATTCTGGCGTTCGTAGATACAAGAAAACTGTTAAAATTCTTCAGAAACGTCACTTTTGAAGTGTTTTCTTGTACTTTTAAGCCAATCAGATACCCTACGGGCTCGGAAAGTGCAACGAAACCATCAAATTTTAGCTAGAAACTGTATTTTTGTCGATTTTTATTGAATTTGAACTATATTTCAACGTTTTTTGATGGTTCTGAGCCACCAAACACACTTAAAGCATGCAGAATCGACTCAGAATAGGAAAAGGAGACGTTTAGGTCAATTTTATGCATTCTGGCGTTCGTAGATACAAGAAAACTGTTAAAATTCTTCAGAAACGTCACTTTTGAAGTGTTTTCTTGTACTTTTAAGCCAATCAGATACCCTACGGGCTCGGAAAGTGCAACGAAACCATCAAATTTTAGCTAGAAACTGTATTTTTGTCGATTTTTATTGAATTTGAACTATATTTCAACGTTTTTTGATGGTTCTGAGCCACCAAACACACTTAAAGCATGCAGAATCGACTCAGAATAGGAAAAGGAGACGTTTAGGTCAATTTTATGCATTCTGGCGTTCGTAGATACAAGAAAACTGTTAAAATTCTTCAGAAACGTCACTTTTGAAGTGTTTTCTTGTACTTTTAAGCCAATCAGATACCCTACGGGCTCGGAAAGTGCAACGAAACCATCAAATTTTAGCTAGAAAGTGTATTTTTGTCGATTTTTATTTAATTTGAACTATATTTCAACGTTTTTTGATGGTTCTGAGCCACCAAACACACTTAAAGCATGCAGAATCGACTCAGAATAGGAAAAGGAGACGTTTAGGTCAATTTTATGCCTTCTGGCGTTCGTAGATACAAGAAAACTGTTAAAATTCTTCAGAAACGTCACTTTTGAAGTGTTTTCTTGTACTTTTAAGCCAATCAGATACCCTACGGGCTCGGAAAGTGCAACGAAACCATCAAATTTTAGCTAGAAACTGTATTTTTGTCGATTTTTATTGAATTTGAACTATATTTCAACGTTTTTTGATGGTTCTGAGCCACCAAACACACTTAAAGCATGCAGAATCGACTCAGAATAGGAAAAGGAGACGTTTAGGTCAATTTTATGCATTCTGGCGTTCGTAGATACAAGAAAACTGTTAAAATTCTTCAGAAACGTCACTTTTGAAGTGTTTTCTTGTACTTTTAAGCCAATCAGATACCCCACGGGCTCGGAAAGTGCAACGAAACCATCAAATTTTAGCTAGAAACTGTATTTTTGTCGATTTTTATTGAATTTGAACTATATTTCAACGTTTTTTGATGGTTCTGAGCCACCAAACACACTTAAAGCATGCAGAATCGACTCAGAATAGGAAAAGGAGACGTTTAGGTCAATTTTATGCATTCTGGCGTTCGTAGATACAAGAAAACTGTTAAAATTCTTCAGAAACGTCACTTTTGAAGTGTTTTCTTGTACTTTTAAGCCAATCAGATACCCTACGGGCTCGGAAAGTGCAACGAAACCATCAAATTTTAGCTAGAAAGTGTATTTTTGTCGATTTTTATTTAATTTGAACTATATTTCAACGTTTTTTGATGGTTCTGAGCCACCAAACACACTTAAAGCATGCAGAATCGACTCAGAATAGGAAAAGGAGACGTTTAGGTCAATTTTATGCCTTCTGGCGTTCGTAGATACAAGAAAACTGTTAAAATTCTTCAGAAACGTCACTTTTGAAGTGTTTTCTTGTACTTTTAAGCCAATCAGATACCCTACGGGCTCGGAAAGTGCAACGAAACCATCAAATTTTAGCTAGAAACTGTATTTTTGTCGATTTTGATTGAATTTGAACTATATTTCAACGTTTTTTGATGGTTCTGAGCCACCAAACACACTTAAAGCATGCAGAATCGACTCAGAATAGGAAAAGGAGACGTTTAGGTCAATTTTATGCATTCTGGCGTTCGTAGATACAAGAAAACTGTTAAAATTCTTCAGAAACGTCACTTTTGAAGTGTTTTCTTGTACTTTTAAGCCAATCAGATACCACACGGGCTCGGAAAGTGCAACGAAACCATCAAATTTTAGCTAGAAACTGTATTTTTGTCGATTTTTATTGAATTTGAACTATATTTCAACGTTTTTTGATGGTTCTGAGCCACCAAACACACTTAAAGCATGCAGAATCGACTCAGAATAGGAAAAGGAGACGTTTAGGTCAATTTTATGCATTCTGGCGTTCGTAGATACAAGAAAACTGTTAAAATTCTTCAGAAACGTCACTTTTGAAGTGTTTTCTTGTACTTTTAAGCCAATCAGATACCCTACGGGCTCGGAAAGTGCAACGAAACCATCAAATTTTAGCTAGAAACTGTATTTTTGTCGATTTTTATTGAATTTGAACTATATTTCAACGTTTTTTGATGGTTCTGAGCCACCAAACACACTTAAAGCATGCAGAATCGACTCAGAATAGGAAAAGGAGACGTTTAGGTCAATTTTATGCATTCTGGCGTTCGTAGATACAAGAAAACTGTTAAAATTCTTCAGAAACGTCACTTTTGAAGTGTTTTCTTGTACTTTTAAGCCAATCAGATACCCTACGGGCTCGGAAAGTGCAACGAAACCATCAAATTTTAGCTAGAAACTGTATTTTTGTCGATTTTTATTGAATTTGAACTATATTTCAACGTTTTTTGATGGTTCTGAGCCACCAAACACACTTAAAGCATGCAGAATCGACTCAGAATAGGAAAAGGAGACGTTTAGGTCAATTTTATGCATTCTGGCGTTCGTAGATACAAGAAAACTGTTAAAATTCTTCAGAAACGTCACTTTTGAAGTGTTTTCTTGTACTTTTAAGCCAATCAGATACCCTACGGGCTCGGAAAGTGCAACGAAACCATCAAATTTTAGCTAGAAAGTGTATTTTTGTCGATTTTTATTTAATTTGAACTATATTTCAACGTTTTTTGATGGTTCTGAGCCACCAAACACACTTAAAGCATGCAGAATCGACTCAGAATAGGAAAAGGAGACGTTTAGGTCAATTTTATGCCTTCTGGCGTTCGTAGATACAAGAAAACTGTTAAAATTCTTCAGAAACGTCACTTTTGAAGTGTTTTCTTGTACTTTTAAGCCAATCAGATACCCTACGGGCTCGGAAAGTGCAACGAAACCATCAAATTTTAGCTAGAAACTGTATTTTTGTCGATTTTTATTGAATTTGAACTATATTTCAACGTTTTTTGATGGTTCTGAGCCACCAAACACACTTAAAGCATGCAGAATCGACTCAGAATAGGAAAAGGAGACGTTTAGGTCAATTTTATGCATTCTGGCGTTCGTAGATACAAGAAAACTGTTAAAATTCTTCAGAAACGTCACTTTTGAAGTGTTTTCTTGTACTTTTAAGCCAATCAGATACCCCACGGGCTCGGAAAGTGCAACGAAACCATCAAATTTTAGCTAGAAACTGTATTTTTGTCGATTTTTATTGAATTTGAACTATATTTCAACGTTTTTTGATGGTTCTGAGCCACCAAACACACTTAAAGCATGCAGAATCGACTCAGAATAGGAAAAGGAGACGTTTAGGTCAATTTTATGCATTCTGGCGTTCGTAGATACAAGAAAACTGTTAAAATTCTTCAGAAACGTCACTGTTGAAGTGTTTTCTTGTACTTTTAAGCCAATCAGATACCCTACGGGCTCGGAAAGTGCAACGAAACCATCAAATTTTAGCTAGAAACTGTATTTTTGTCGATTTTTATTGAATTTGAACTATATTTCAACGTTTTTTGATGGTTCTGAGCCACCAAACACACTTAAAGCATGCAGAATCGACTCAGAATAGGAAAAGGAGACGTTTAGGTCAATTTTATGCATTCTGGCGTTCGTAGATACAAGAAAACTGTTAAAATTCTTCAGAAACGTCACTTTTGAAGTGTTTTCTTGTACTTTTAAGCCAATCAGATACCCCACGGGCTCGGAAAGTGCAACGAAACCATCAAATTTTAGCTAGAAACTGTATTTTTGTCGATTTTTATTGAATTTGAACTATATTTCAACGTTTTTTGATGGTTCTGAGCCACCAAACACACTTAAAGCATGCAGAATCGACTCAGAATAGGAAAAGGAGACGTTTAGGTCAATTTTATGCATTCTGGCGTTCGTAGATACAAGAAAACTGTTAAAATTCTTCAGAAACGTCACTTTTGAAGTGTTTTCTTGTACTTTTAAGCCAATCAGATACCCTACGGGCTCGGAAAGTGCAACGAAACCATCAAATTTTAGCTAGAAACTGTATTTTTGTCGATTTTTATTGAATTTGAACTATATTTCAACGTTTTTTGATGGTTCTGAGCCACCAAACACACTTAAAGCATGCAGAATCGACTCAGAATAGGAAAAGGAGACGTTTAGGTCAATTTTATGCATTCTGGCGTTCGTAGATACAAGAAAACTGTTAAAATTCTTCAGAAACGTCACTTTTGAAGTGTTTTCTTGTACTTTTAAGCCAATCAGATACCCAACGGGCTCGGAAAGTGCAACGAAACCATCAAATTTTAGCTAGAAACTGTATTTTTGTCGATTTTTATTGAATTTGAACTATATTTCAACGTTTTTTGATGGTTCTGAGCCACCAAACACACTTAAAGCATGCAGAATCGACTCAGAATAGGAAAAGGAGACGTTTAGGTCAATTTTATGCATTCTGGCGTTCGTAGATACAAGAAAACTGTTAAAATTCTTCAGAAACGTCACTTTTGAAGTGTTTTCTTGTACTTTTAAGCCAATCAGATACCCTACGGGCTCGGAAAGTGCAACGAAACCATCAAATTTTAGCTAGAAACTGTATTTTTGTCGATTTTTATTGAATTTGAACTATATTTCAACGTTTTTTGATGGTTCTGAGCCACCAAACACACTTAAAGCATGCAGAATCGACTCAGAATAGGAAAAGGAGACGTTTAGGTCAATTTTATGCATTCTGGCGTTCGTAGATACAAGAAAACTGTTAAAATTCTTCAGAAACGTCACTTTTGAAGTGTTTTCTTGTACTTTTAAGCCAATCAGATACCCTACGGGCTCGGAAAGTGCAACGAAACCATCAAATTTTAGCTAGAAACTGTATTTTTGTCGATTTTTATTGAATTTGAACTATATTTCAACGTTTTTTGATGGTTCTGAGCCACCAAACACACTTAAAGCATGCAGAATCGACTCAGAATAGGAAAAGGAGACGTTTAGGTCAATTTTATGCATTCTGGCGTTCGTAGATACAAGAAAACTGTTAAAATTCTTCAGAAACGTCACTTTTGAAGTGTTTTCTTGTACTTTTAAGCCAATCAGATACCCTACGGGCTCGGAAAGTGCAACGAAACCATCAAATTTTAGCTAGAAACTGTATTTTTGTCGATTTTTATTGAATTTGAACTATATTTCAACGTTTTTTGATGGTTCTGAGCCACCAAACACACTTAAAGCATGCAGAATCGACTCAGAATAGGAAAAGGAGACGTTTAGGTCAATTTTATGCATTCTGGCGTTCGTAGATACAAGAAAACTGTTAAAATTCTTCAGAAACGTCACTTTTGAAGTGTTTTCTTGTACTTTTAAGCCAATCAGATACCCTACGGGCTCGGAAAGTGCAACGAAACCATCAAATTTTAGCTAGAAACTGTATTTTTGTCGATTTTTATTGAATTTGAACTATATTTCAACGTTTTTTGATGGTTCTGAGCCACCAAACACACTTAAAGCATGCAGAATCGACTCAGAATAGGAAAAGGAGACGTTTAGGTCAATTTTATGCATTCTGGCGTTCGTAGATACAAGAAAACTGTTAAAATTCTTCAGAAACGTCACTTTTGAAGTGTTTTCTTGTACTTTTAAGCCAATCAGATACCCTACGGGCTCGGAAAGTGCAACGAAACCATCAAATTTTAGCTAGAAACTGTATTTTTGTCGATTTTTATTGAATTTGAACTATATTTCAACGTTTTTTGATGGTTCTGAGCCACCAAACACACTTAAAGCATGCAGAATCGACTCAGAATAGGAAAAGGAGACGTTTAGGTCAATTTTATGCATTCTGGCGTTCGTAGATACAAGAAAACTGTTAAAATTCTTCAGAAACGTCACTTTTGAAGTGTTTTCTTGTACTTTTAAGCCAATCAGATACCCTACGGGCTCGGAAAGTGCAACGAAACCATCAAATTTTAGCTAGAAACTGTATTTTTGTCGATTTTTATTGAATTTGAACTATATTTCAACGTTTTTTGATGGTTCTGAGCCACCAAACACACTTAAAGCATGCAGAATCGACTCAGAATAGGAAAAGGAGACGTTTAGGTCAATTTTATGCATTCTGGCGTTCGTAGATACAAGAAAACTGTTAAAATTCTTCAGAAACGTCACTTTTGAAGTGTTTTCTTGTACTTTTAAGCCAATCAGATACCCTACGGGCTCGGAAAGTGCAACGAAACCATCAAATTTTAGCTAGAAACTGTATTTTTGTCGATTTTTATTGAATTTGAACTATATTTCAACGTTTTTTGATGGTTCTGAGCCACCAAACACACTTAAAGCATGCAGAATCGACTCAGAATAGGAAAAGGAGACGTTTAGGTCAATTTTATGCATTCTGGCGTTCGTAGATACAAGAAAACTGTTAAAATTCTTCAGAAACGTCACTTTTGAAGTGTTTTCTTGTACTTTTAAGCCAATCAGATACCCTACGGGCTCGGAAAGTGCAACGAAACCATCAAATTTTAGCTAGAAACTGTATTTTTGTCGATTTTTATTGAATTTGAACTATATTTCAACGTTTTTTGATGGTTCTGAGCCACCAAACACACTTAAAGCATGCAGAATCGACTCAGAATAGGAAAAGGAGACGTTTAGGTCAATTTTATGCATTCTGGCGTTCGTAGATACAAGAAAACTGTTAAAATTCTTCAGAAACGTCACTTTTGAAGTGTTTTCTTGTACTTTTAAGCCAATCAGATACCCTACGGGCTCGGAAAGTGCAACGAAACCATCAAATTTTAGCTAGAAACTGTATTTTTGTCGATTTTTATTGAATTTGAACTATATTTCAACGTTTTTTGATGGTTCTGAGCCACCAAACACACTTAAAGCATGCAGAATCGACTCAGAATAGGAAAAGGAGACGTTTAGGTCAATTTTATGCATTCTGGCGTTCGTAGATACAAGAAAACTGTTAAAATTCTTCAGAAACGTCACTTTTGAAGTGTTTTCTTGTACTTTTAAGCCAATCAGATACCCTACGGGCTCGGAAAGTGCAACGAAACCATCAAATTTTAGCTAGAAACTGTATTTTTGTCGATTTTTATTGAATTTGAACTATATTTCAACGTTTTTTGATGGTTCTGAGCCACCAAACACACTTAAAGCATGCAGAATCGACTCAGAATAGGAAAAGGAGACGTTTAGGTCAATTTTATGCATTCTGGCGTTCGTAGATACAAGAAAACTGTTAAAATTCTTCAGAAACGTCACTTTTGAAGTGTTTTCTTGTACTTTTAAGCCAATCAGATACCCTACGGGCTCGGAAAGTGCAACGAAACCATCAAATTTTAGCTAGAAACTGTATTTTTGTCGATTTTTATTGAATTTGAACTATATTTCAACGTTTTTTGATGGTTCTGAGCCACCAAACACACTTAAAGCATGCAGAATCGACTCAGAATAGGAAAAGGAGACGTTTAGGTCAATTTTATGCATTCTGGCGTTCGTAGATACAAGAAAACTGTTAAAATTCTTCAGAAACGTCACTTTTGAAGTGTTTTCTTGTACTTTTAAGCCAATCAGATACCCTACGGGCTCGGAAAGTGCAACGAAACCATCAAATTTTAGCTAGAAACTGTATTTTTGTCGATTTTTATTGAATTTGAACTATATTTCAACGTTTTTTGATGGTTCTGAGCCACCAAACACACTTAAAGCATGCAGAATCGACTCAGAATAGGAAAAGGAGACGTTTAGGTCAATTTTATGCATTCTGGCGTTCGTAGATACAAGAAAACTGTTAAAATTCTTCAGAAACGTCACTTTTGAAGTGTTTTCTTGTACTTTTAAGCCAATCAGATACCCTACGGGCTCGGAAAGTGCAACGAAACCATCAAATTTTAGCTAGAAACTGTATTTTTGTCGATTTTTATTGAATTTGAACTATATTTCAACGTTTTTTGATGGTTCTGAGCCACCAAACACACTTAAAGCATGCAGAATCGACTCAGAATAGGAAAAGGAGACGTTTAGGTCAATTTTATGCATTCTGGCGTTCGTAGATACAAGAAAACTGTTAAAATTCTTCAGAAACGTCACTTTTGAAGTGTTTTCTTGTACTTTTAAGCCAATCAGATACCCAACGGGCTCGGAAAGTGCAACGAAACCATCAAATTTTAGCTAGAAACTGTATTTTTGTCGATTTTTATTGAATTTGAACTATATTTCAACGTTTTTTGATGGTTCTGAGCCACCAAACACACTTAAAGCATGCAGAATCGACTCAGAATAGGAAAAGGAGACGTTTAGGTCAATTTTATGCATTCTGGCGTTCGTAGATACAAGAAAACTGTTAAAATTCTTCAGAAACGTCACTTTTGAAGTGTTTTCTTGTACTTTTAAGCCAATCAGATACCCTACGGGCTCGGAAAGTGCAACGAAACCATCAAATTTTAGCTAGAAACTGTATTTTTGTCGATTTTTATTGAATTTGAACTATATTTCAACGTTTTTTGATGGTTCTGAGCCACCAAACACACTTAAAGCATGCAGAATCGACTCAGAATAGGAAAAGGAGACGTTTAGGTCAATTTTATGCATTCTGGCGTTCGTAGATACAAGAAAACTGTTAAAATTCTTCAGAAACGTCACTTTTGAAGTGTTTTCTTGTACTTTTAAGCCAATCAGATACCCTACGGGCTCGGAAAGTGCAACGAAACCATCAAATTTTAGCTAGAAACTGTATTTTTGTCGATTTTTATTGAATTTGAACTATATTTCAACGTTTTTTGATGGTTCTGAGCCACCAAACACACTTAAAGCATGCAGAATCGACTCAGAATAGGAAAAGGAGACGTTTAGGTCAATTTTATGCATTCTGGCGTTCGTAGATACAAGAAAACTGTTAAAATTCTTCAGAAACGTCACTTTTGAAGTGTTTTCTTGTACTTTTAAGCCAATCAGATACCCTACGGGCTCGGAAAGTGCAACGAAACCATCAAATTTTAGCTAGAAACTGTATTTTTGTCGATTTTTATTGAATTTGAACTATATTTCAACGTTTTTTGATGGTTCTGAGCCACCAAACACACTTAAAGCATGCAGAATCGACTCAGAATAGGAAAAGGAGACGTTTAGGTCAATTTTATGCATTCTGGCGTTCGTAGATACAAGAAAACTGTTAAAATTCTTCAGAAACGTCACTTTTGAAGTGTTTTCTTGTACTTTTAAGCCAATCAGATACCCTACGGGCTCGGAAAGTGCAACGAAACCATCAAATTTTAGCTAGAAACTGTATTTTTGTCGATTTTTATTGAATTTGAACTATATTTCAACGTTTTTTGATGGTTCTGAGCCACCAAACACACTTAAAGCATGCAGAATCGACTCAGAATAGGAAAAGGAGACGTTTAGGTCAATTTTATGCATTCTGGCGTTCGTAGATACAAGAAAACTGTTAAAATTCTTCAGAAACGTCACTTTTGAAGTGTTTTCTTGTACTTTTAAGCCAATCAGATACCCTACGGGCTCGGAAAGTGCAACGAAACCATCAAATTTTAGCTAGAAACTGTATTTTTGTCGATTTTTATTGAATTTGAACTATATTTCAACGTTTTTTGATGGTTCTGAGCCACCAAACACACTTAAAGCATGCAGAATCGACTCAGAATAGGAAAAGGAGACGTTTAGGTCAATTTTATGCATTCTGGCGTTCGTAGATACAAGAAAACTGTTAAAATTCTTCAGAAACGTCACTTTTGAAGTGTTTTCTTGTACTTTTAAGCCAATCAGATACCCTACGGGCTCGGAAAGTGCAACGAAACCATCAAATTTTAGCTAGAAACTGTATTTTTGTCGATTTTTATTGAATTTGAACTATATTTCAACGTTTTTTGATGGTTCTGAGCCACCAAACACACTTAAAGCATGCAGAATCGACTCAGAATAGGAAAAGGAGACGTTTAGGTCAATTTTATGCATTCTGGCGTTCGTAGATACAAGAAAACTGTTAAAATTCTTCAGAAACGTCACTTTTGAAGTGTTTTCTTGTACTTTTAAGCCAATCAGATACCCTACGGGCTCGGAAAGTGCAACGAAACCATCAAATTTTAGCTAGAAACTGTATTTTTGTCGATTTTTATTGAATTTGAACTATATTTCAACGTTTTTTGATGGTTCTGAGCCACCAAACACACTTAAAGCATGCAGAATCGACTCAGAATAGGAAAAGGAGACGTTTAGGTCAATTTTATGCATTCTGGCGTTCGTAGATACAAGAAAACTGTTAAAATTCTTCAGAAACGTCACTTTTGAAGTGTTTTCTTGTACTTTTAAGCCAATCAGATACCCTACGGGCTCGGAAAGTGCAACGAAACCATCAAATTTTAGCTAGAAACTGTATTTTTGTCGATTTTTATTGAATTTGAACTATATTTCAACGTTTTTTGATGGTTCTGAGCCACCAAACACACTTAAAGCATGCAGAATCGACTCAGAATAGGAAAAGGAGACGTTTAGGTCAATTTTATGCATTCTGGCGTTCGTAGATACAAGAAAACTGTTAAAATTCTTCAGAAACGTCACTTTTGAAGTGTTTTCTTGTACTTTTAAGCCAATCAGATACCCTACGGGCTCGGAAAGTGCAACGAAACCATCAAATTTTAGCTAGAAACTGTATTTTTGTCGATTTTTATTGAATTTGAACTATATTTCAACGTTTTTTGATGGTTCTGAGCCACCAAACACACTTAAAGCATGCAGAATCGACTCAGAATAGGAAAAGGAGACGTTTAGGTCAATTTTATGCATTCTGGCGTTCGTAGATACAAGAAAACTGTTAAAATTCTTCAGAAACGTCACTTTTGAAGTGTTTTCTTGTACTTTTAAGCCAATCAGATACCCTACGGGCTCGGAAAGTGCAACGAAACCATCAAATTTTAGCTAGAAACTGTATTTTTGTCGATTTTTATTGAATTTGAACTATATTTCAACGTTTTTTGATGGTTCTGAGCCACCAAACACACTTAAAGCATGCAGAATCGACTCAGAATAGGAAAAGGAGACGTTTAGGTCAATTTTATGCATTCTGGCGTTCGTAGATACAAGAAAACTGTTAAAATTCTTCAGAAACGTCACTTTTGAAGTGTTTTCTTGTACTTTTAAGCCAATCAGATACCCTACGGGCTCGGAAAGTGCAACGAAACCATCAAATTTTAGCTAGAAACTGTATTTTTGTCGATTTTTATTGAATTTGAACTATATTTCAACGTTTTTTGATGGTTCTGAGCCACCAAACACACTTAAAGCATGCAGAATCGACTCAGAATAGGAAAAGGAGACGTTTAGGTCAATTTTATGCATTCTGGCGTTCGTAGATACAAGAAAACTGTTAAAATTCTTCAGAAACGTCACTTTTGAAGTGTTTTCTTGTACTTTTAAGCCAATCAGATACCCTACGGGCTCGGAAAGTGCAACGAAACCATCAAATTTTAGCTAGAAACTGTATTTTTGTCGATTTTTATTGAATTTGAACTATATTTCAACGTTTTTTGATGGTTCTGAGCCACCAAACACACTTAAAGCATGCAGAATCGACTCAGAATAGGAAAAGGAGACGTTTAGGTCAATTTTATGCATTCTGGCGTTCGTAGACACAAGAAAACTGTTAAAATTCTTCAGAAACGTCACTTTTGAAGTGTTTTCTTGTACTTTTAAGCCAATCAGATACCCAACGGGCTCGGAAAGTGCAACGAAACCATCAAATTTTAGCTAGAAACTGTATTTTTGTCGATTTTTATTGAATTTGAACTATATTTCAACGTTTTTTGATGGTTCTGAGCCACCAAACACACTTAAAGCATGCAGAATCGACTCAGAATAGGAAAAGGAGACGTTTAGGTCAATTTTATGCATTCTGGCGTTCGTAGATACAAGAAAACTGTTAAAATTCTTCAGAAACGTCACTTTTGAAGTGTTTTCTTGTACTTTTAAGCCAATCAGATACCCAACGGGCTCGGAAAGTGCAACGAAACCATCAAATTTTAGCTAGAAACTGTATTTTTGTCGATTTTTATTGAATTTGAACTATATTTCAACGTTTTTTGATGGTTCTGAGCCACCAAACACACTTAAAGCATGCAGAATCGACTCAGAATAGGAAAAGGAGACGTTTAGGTCAATTTTATGCATTCTGGCGTTCGTAGATACAAGAAAACTGTTAAAATTCTTCAGAAACGTCACTTTTGAAGTGTTTTCTTGTACTTTTAAGCCAATCAGATACCCTACGGGCTCGGAAAGTGCAACGAAACCATCAAATTTTGGCTAGAAACTGTATTTTTGTCGATTTTTATTGAATTTGAACTATATTTCAACGTTTTTTGATGGTTCTGAGCCACCAAACACACTTAAAGCATGCAGAATCGACTCAGAATAGGAAAAGGAGACGTTTAGGTCAATTTTATGCATTCTGGCGTTCGTAGATACAAGAAAACTGTTAAAATTCTTCAGAAACGTCACTTTTGAAGTGTTTTCTTGTACTTTTAAGCCAATCAGATACCCTACGGGCTCGGAAAGTGCAACGAAACCATCAAATTTTAGCTAGAAACTGTATTTTTGTCGATTTTTATTGAATTTGAACTATATTTCAACGTTTTTTGATGGTTCTGAGCCACCAAACACACTTAAAGCATGCAGAATCGACTCAGAATAGGAAAAGGAGACGTTTAGGTCAATTTTATGCATTCTGGCTTTCGTAGATACAAGAAAACTGTTAAAATTCTTCAGAAAGGTCACTTTTGAAATGTTTTCTTGTACTTTTAAGCCAATCAGATACCCTACGGGCCCGGAAAGTGCAACGAAACCATCAAATTTTAGCTAGAAACTGTATTTTTGTCGATTTTTATTGAATTTGAACTATATTTCAACGTTTTTTGATGGTTCTGAGCCACCAAACACACTTAAAGCATGCAGAATCGACTCAGAATAGGAAAAGGAGAGGTTTAGGTCAATTTTATGCATTCTGGCGTTCGTAGATACAAGAAAACTGTTAAAATTCTTCAGAAACGTCACTTTTGAAGTGTTTTCTTGTACTTTTAAGCCAATCAGATACCCTACGGGCTCGGAAAGTGTAACGAAACCATCAAATTTTAACTAGAAACTGTATTTTTGTCGATTTTTATTGAATTTGAACTATATTTCAACGTTTTTTGATGGTTCTGAGCCACCAAACACACTTAAAGCATGCAGAAACGACTCAGAATAGGAAAAGGAGACGTTTAGGTCAATTTTATGCATTCTGGCGTTCGTAGACACAAGAAAACTGTTAAAATTCTTCAGAAACGTCACTTTTGAAGTGTTTTCTTGTACTTTTAAGCCAATCAGATACCC